>NW_026991327.1:0-91455 GCF_036370855.1 Dromaius novaehollandiae
TACTCATGCTAAGCAAAGTGTGCGGCTACTCAGGCTAAGCAACTTCTATCTAAGATAGAAGTTATCCAAATCTACCTACTTCAAACATTCTTTCTGAGCTTCTCAGAGTTGTCTTGTAACATTCCCCCCTTTGAGACTTCTATGATCATTTTCATATTAGTCTCACTCTTTTAAATCTTCCCATATTATTTTGTAAAACACTTGGATATGCATTGAATCACTACATTAACGCATACAAAAACTACTAGCACCATTCCCAAAATTGTTAAACTTTTTTAACCCATGAGCTCACATCAGGGAACCAGGAAGTCAACCATTTCCATGTTTCTTCAAATCCGAAAGAAGTATCATCTTTCTGAACCCCATGTAAGATTTCAGTCTGCTTCCAGATTTCATTTAGATCGGTAGAAATTCTCCCGCTTTGATCCACATATACACAGCAACTAGTATTTATTACTGTACATACTCCTCCCTGAGATGCCAATAACATATCTAGAGCCATCCTGTTTTGGTTACTTATTTTAGCAAATTTCTGAAACCTCCTCTTGTAAAGCTGCAGTGGCATCAGAGGTTTTATTCCCTATTTTTTCAATAACTGCTGAAATATTTACTATGCTTTTTCAAGTTCACTCACTCCCAGTTGTGGAAACAGCCACTTACGAATGACTGAAACCTAGTAGGTCGATCTATTAAAGGATTACTGACCCTCTTTTGTCTCCTCATGAATGTTCTTAGCCAGGATTTTTGATATTTATTACCCAATTCTTTTCTTATAGTAACATTAGGGATTATTGCCCCTAAAGTACACGTCCTGACCAATTAGGAGGTAGCACTTTTCGTGCCTTGTTCCCACACAACCAATACCATCCACTACCTTTTGGAACACGCCACCCATTTAGTTCCTTACTTGGCCACTTATAACCTATTTCAGGTATATGAGAGCTATCTTTATTAACCTCCTACCTTAATGGCTCCACTGCAGTTGATCGGTTGCTTTCCATAAAGTACAGTTTTCTCCCACCATCTATTACTATTATTACATCTTCGGATACATTGATAATAATCTCCTGTCACACTCTGGACTTCCCATTCCTGTTCGGTTGTTTCATCATATTTCGTTTGATCACTATCATTTCTTATCTGTTTCATAAATTCCATAAAGGAAAAATTAAGAGGCACTCCAATTAGGGGGAAGCCCTTGTTGGAATGTTCAGGGAAGTGGGTACACACCCAGCAATCCCTCTGGTTAACTATCTTCATAGATTTCGTAATTACTTCCAAATGGAGATTGTGACCCCAAAATCCTTCCTGATTCCTTTTAATTGTTTGGCTCAGGCAACCTAGAAAAGCTAACCACCACATTTCTCCCCTGGTTATTAAGGAGAACATTATTTTTACACAGATGCCATAACAACAATATTAACCCTATTCCTAACAAACAGATTAAAGCAATTCTTCCCTGCGTACAATCCAAATTTAAAACCGATTCGCTTCCAATACAACTCATATATCTTTATATATTTTCAGCTTTAAAGGTTGAACTTGTTCAGCTTTCCACGTCTCTCGAGGTACTGCTTTCACTCGGGTGTAGTGGATCCAGGAATCAATTCCCTGCAGTTTCACAGCAGTATTTGTTGTTAGCAGTACAAGATACGGTCCTCTCCACTTTTCTGCCAATGGCTCATCCTTCCAGGTCCGAAGATACACTTGATCTCCCGGCTGGAATGAATGTACAGGTGAATCTAAAAGTACAGGAGATCTTAACTGGATGTACCTACGGAGAGAAGTAAGAACCTTTGCCATAGACAAGAGATAATCACTTAAAATTTGATCGCCCTTAACGTGCATTTGAATTTCATTTCCAGTTAGATTTACAGTGTAAGGTTTACCATACAGTATCTCAAATGGACTAACTTTCTCCCTAACCCTTGGGGTTATTCTGATTCTTAATAATGCCAGAGGTAAAACATCAGTCCATTTCATCTGAGTCTCCTGACACCATTTTCCTACCTGTCTCTTAATTGTTTGATTCATTCTTTCCACTTTTCCACTGGATTGTGGCCTCCAGGGGGTATGTAAGTCCCATTTAATTTGTAGTATTTTTGAGATTTGCTGTACTATTTCTGCTATAAAATGAGGTCCCCTATCTGAAGAAAACCCTTCTGGTACCCCAAATCTTGGTATAATTTCTTTGAATAACATTTTTACTACTTCCCTGGCTTTATTGGTACGACACGGGAAAGCCTCAGGCCATCCTGAAAAGGTGTCAACAATTACCAACAAATATTTATATCCATTACATCTTGGTAATTCAGAAAAATCAATTTGCCAGTAATCCCCAGGCATGAAGGCCCTTTTTACTTCCCCTGGGGGGGGCTTCTTCTGAACCTTGGGATTATTTCTAAGACAGATTTCACATTTTTGTGTAATACCCTTTACAATTATTAGCATACTGACTCCCACAGCAAATCTTTTAACTGTTTCAACCAGTGCCTCGGCTCCCATGTGGGTGCTATCATGTATTTGCTTCATCAGCTTCTTCATTATCGGCAAAGTTACCACACATTGTCCAGTAGATGTCACCTACCATCCTTTGGGAGTTTTTATGCATTTCAGTATTTCTGCTAATTTATTTTCTTTTTCAGTGTATACTGGAATTTCCATTTTTAACATTCTTTCTGGAACTAAGGCTGCCACCGACACGGATAATGCTGCCCTTTTTGCAGCCTCATCGGCCCTTTTGTGCCCTTTAACTATGTCAGTCTGTCCGGACTGGTGCGCTTTGCAATGCGTTACTGCTATTTCTTTGGGTTTATTAACTGCTTTGAGTAGTCTCATAATCTCCTTACTGTATTTTATAGGATTCCCTTGAGAAGATAGCAATCCTCTTTCTTTCCAAATTGCGCCATGGGCATGTATAACCCCAAAGGCGTATTTTGAATCTGTAAACACATTAGTCCGTTTTCCCTCTGATAATTCCAGAGCCCGGGTTAAAGCAATCAGTTCTGCTTTCTGGGCGGATGTATTTGCTGGTAGCGATCTTGCTTCGATTTCTCCTTCCAAAGTGACAACAGCGTATCCAGCCCTTCTTTCTCCCTTTATTATAAAACTGCTCCCATCGGTAAATAATTCCCAGTCCGGATTCTGCAATATCTCTCAAATCTGGACGGCTGGAATATACTCGCTCAATAGTTTGCAGACAGTCATGAGCCAACCTCCCCTCTTCATGAAGTGGTAATAAAGATGCGCCTTACCGGTTTAGCTTCTTGTTTTAATTCCACCTTTACCGGTTCTGCACATCTGGCTTTTCCAGATTTCTCCATTGCCCACACAAAAGGGACTACTGCGTCCATTACTTCAGAGGGAATTTCGCTTGGTCCATCCTCCACCTGTTCGGAATCCAGTGCTTTCTGCAACATATATGCTTGTGCCTTCCAGGCGTTACTTTGTGGAATGTGCACCTTAACTTTGTTTTGATCAAAGGTTATCTGTGCCCCCAGTTTATTCAGTAAATCCCTCCCCATTAGGGGTAATGGGCATTCTGGCATATAGAAGAATTCATGTGTTAACACCCTGTTTCCTATTTCACATTTAATTGGTTGAAAGAAAGGTTTGACCTCTCGCTTTCCCGTGGCCCCAATTACTGGCATAGAGAATTTACTCATTGGTCCCTTACAGCTATTTAGTACTGAATATGTTGCTCCAGTGTCTACTAAAAATTTAACTGTTTTGTTCCCCAGCTTTACTGAAACCAGGGGTTCGGCTGGGGAATTCAATTCCTCAACCCCCGGTCCCCATCAGTCTGAATCCTCTGTACCAATCATGAGCAAATCTGCCTCTGGAACAGATGCAGACTGAGGTTTCCAATGATCTGATTGTCTCTTCGGGCACTCATTTTTCCAGTGCCCCTTCCCCCTGCAAATTGCACACTGATCTCTCCTTAGCGGAATTCTATTTCCCCAATTCCCTCCTACTCTATGCCCTCTTCCACGTCCTTGTCCTTTCAGAAAACCCCTTCCCTGAGAGGGAGTTTGTGCCCGGGCAAATGCAGCTGCCAAGATTGCAGCATTTTGCCTCTTATCTTTCAGTTTCTCCTTTTGTTTTTCCTTTCTCTCTACTTCTTCCCTGTTATGGTACACCTTATATGCAATTTCTATTAATTGCGATATTGACATCCCCGACATACCATCTACTTTCTGAAGCTTTCTCCTTATATCTGGTGCTGATTGTCCTACAAATAATGTAGTAAAAGTCATTTTATTTGCTTCGTCCTCGGGATCCAAGTCTGTGCATTTTCGGGCAGTTTCACATAACCGCTCGTAAAATGCAGAGGGATCCTCATTCTTACCCTGTGCGACTTGATATAGTTTTGCAATATTTTTGGGCCTGGGTACTCCATGCTTTACCCCATATAATATTAACTGTTGGTACTGTTTAGTCATTAACCTGCCTGCCCCTGTGTTTTGATCCCAACCCGGTTCCTGGGCCGGCATAAAACGGTCTGGTCCGTCTCTAGCATTTTGGCTTTTATTCTCCTCTTGAGCTTTGTCTAATACCATTCTTTTCTCCTCAGGTGCAAGCAAAGTATTTAAAAGCACCTGTAAATCCTGCCAATCTGGATTATGATTCTCAATTATCATTTTAAAGGATTGATACATCTTCTCTGGATTTTCTCGGTACGACCCGGCAGACTCCTTCCAATTCATTACATCTGTAGTTGAAAAAGGGACCTTCACATACACAGGCATCCCGTCTGGTCCGACTGCTTGACGCAGCGGAGCCTGAATCGCGGGGTTTTGTTGAGCCCGAGTAGCCCGAGTTCTGCCTGCAATCGGGCTACATGCCTCACTTCCCTTCTTTCTGCTATCGACACTATCTTGATCTCTTTCCGGAGAGACCAATAATTGTACATCCTCTTCCTCATCACCCACTTCTAAACATCTTTTCCCAATGCTACAAGCAGAGCAACACCGAGGCATTTTCTCTTTGTTTCCCATCATCATTAACACATTTGAGTCAGAGATCAATAGCTTACATTTTTTTCTAGTTTCATGATCATTTCTCAGAGAGAAGAACAAATCTACATATGGGACCTCATCCCATTTGTTCTGTCTTCTGCAAAACAACGTAAGTTGCAAGATTGTATTATAGTTTAGCGTTCCCATTTCTGGCCATTTTTCCTCATCCTCCAGTTTATACATTGGCCACCACTGAGTACAGTATTCCTTTAATTTTCTCCTTGTTAAAGGATTCCCACCAAACTTACTCCAATGTTTCAGGATGCATCCTAAAGGAGAACAGGAGGATACCCCCACAGATTGTCCTGTTCCCATATTATTACCCTTAAAAGAACGTTCTTACCAATTACGCTTTCGTACACTCCAGTCGTCACTGTCCAAACGTGTACAAAGCTTACCTTTGGTTACCACAACCAATTACCCTTGTATCATACCCTTTATGCAATGTCTCTTAATAATTACTGCGTTGCACCTTTGAGCCGCTTACCTGTTCCGACCAGGGAGAGTGCTCACGGAGTCCCCGAACAAAACGGTCGGTGCGCGCTGGAGTCCGATGAGCAGTGTCTCCCCGCCGGCACTGGCAAGACGATCCGGGCAAGGCTTTACAGTGAGAGTCCCACCTGGGTCGCCAGAACACTGTTGTCCGAAAAGCGGATTCGTTGCCCGATGTGCAATAAGCCAGTAATTACACACTCAGGAGAGACATTTGTTTATTTATTTCAGAGTTGCGCAAGCTTGGGTGCTCGGTGGTTTCCCACAAATCAAGCACACACCCCCAACTTTTCAAGTAGCATTTATACACACAAATTGCCAGATTTACGACTTTCCCTTTTACACTGATTGGTTAGTGATTTCTTCATTCCCTGGATCCCACCCCTGCTCCTCAAGGTCCTGGTCAATTAACACTGCCCCAGCAGGGACAGTAGGTGTTATCTCCCAAGGCCCTGAGGAAGAAGACATAATCCAGACCCCTTAGTCAGCACTGTTTCAACAGTGCGAGGAAGCTTTGCTTCCCAAGGTCCTGGCGCCCAAACAGGCCTTATTTCTCAGCCTTGGCATCCTCCCTTTCGGAGAGTGGGGCACAGGAATGCAGACTGCTTGTAACTCCCTTATCTTTCCAGCCTGCACCAGCTCTGAGGCCCTTTCTTACCGAACTAGGAGTGCGGCCTAAGGCTTCAGCAAATTTAGCTACTCATGCTAAGCAAGTGTGCGGCTACTCAGGCTAAGCAACTTCTATCTAAGATAGAAGTTATCCAAATCTACCTACTTCAAACATTCTTTCTGAGCTTCTCAGAGTTGTCTTGTAACAATTCCCCCCTTTGAGACTTCTGTGATCATTTTCATATTAGTCTCACTCTTTTAAAATCTTTCCCATATTAATTTTGTAAAACACTTGGATATGCATTGAATCACTACATTAACGCATACAAAAACTACTAGCACCATTCCCAAAATTGTTAAACTTTTTTTAACCCATGAGCTCACATCAGGGAACCAGGAAGTCAACCATTTCCATGTTTCTTCAAATCCGAAAGAAGTATCATCTTTCTGAACCCCATGTAAGATTTCAGTCTGCTTCCAGATTTCATTTAGATCGGTAGAAATTCTCCCGCTTTGATCCACATATACACAGCAACTAGTATTTATTACTGTACATACTCCTCCCTGAGATGCCAATAACATATCTAGAGCCATCCTGTTTTGGGTACTTATTTTAGCAATTTCTGAAACCTCCTCTTGTAAAGCTGCAGTGGCATCAGAGGTTTTATTCCCTATTTTTTTCAATAACTGCTGAAATATTTACTATTGCTTTTTCAAGTTCACTCACTCCCAGTTGTGGAAACAGCCACCTTACGAATGACTGAAACCTAGTAGGTCGATCTATTAAAGGATTACTGACCCTCTTTTGTCTCCTCATGAATGTTCTTAGCCAGGATTTTTGATATTTATTACCCAATTCTTTTCTTATAGTAACATTAGGGATTATTGCCCCTAAAGTACACGTCCCTGACCAATTAGGAGGTAGCACTTTTCGTGCCTTGTTCCCACACAACCAATACCATCCACTACCTTTTGGAACACGCCACCCATTTAGTTCCTTACTTGGCCACTTATAACCTATTTCAGGTATATGAGAGCTATCTTTATAACCTCCTACCTTAATGGCTCCACTGCAGTTGATCGGTTGCTTTCCATAAAGTACAGTTTTCTCCCACCATCTATTACTATTATTACATCTTCGGATACATTGATAATAATCTCCTGTCACACTCTGGACTTCCCATTCCTGTTCGGTTGTTTCATCATATTTCGTTTGATCACTATCATTTCTTATCTGTTTCATAAATTCCATAAAGGAAAAATTAAGAGGCACTCCAATTAGGGGGAAGCCCTTGTTGGAATGTTCAGGGAAGTGGGTACACACCCAGCAATCCCTCTGGTTAACTATCTTCATAGATTTCGTAATTACTTCCAAATGGAGATTGTGACCCCAAAATCCTTCCTGATTCCTTTTAATTGTTTGGCTCAGGCAACCTAGAAAAGCTAACCACCACATTTCTCCCCTGGTTATTAAGGAGAACATTATTTTTACACAGATGCCATAACAACAATATTAACCCTATTCCTAACAAACAGATTAAAGCAATTCTTCCCTGCGTACAATCCAAATTTAAAACCGATTCGCTTCCAATACAACTCATATATCTTTATATATTTTCAGCTTTAAAGGTTGAACTTGTTCAGCTTTCCACGTCTCTCGAGGTACTGCTTTCACTCGGGTGTAGTGGATCCAGGAATCAATTCCCTGCAGTTTCACAGCAGTATTTGTTGTTAGCAGTACAAGATACGGTCCTCTCCACTTTTCTGCCAATGGCTCATCCTTCCAGGTCCGAAGATACACTTGATCTCCCGGCTGGAATGAATGTACAGGTGAATCTAAAAGTACAGGAGATCTTAACTGGATGTACCTACGGAGAGAAGTAAGAACCTTTGCCATAGACAAGAGATAATCACTTAAAATTTGATCGCCCTTAACGTGCATTTGAATTTCATTTCCAGTTAGATTTACAGTGTAAGGTTTACCATACAGTATCTCAAATGGACTAACTTTCTCCCTAACCCTTGGGGTTATTCTGATTCTTAATAATGCCAGAGGTAAAACATCAGTCCATTTCATCTGAGTCTCCTGACACCATTTTCCTACCTGTCTCTTAATTGTTTGATTCATTCTTTCCACTTTTCCACTGGATTGTGGCCTCCAGGGGGTATGTAAGTCCCATTTAATTTGTAGTATTTTTGAGATTTGCTGTACTATTTCTGCTATAAAATGAGGTCCCCTATCTGAAGAAAACCCTTCTGGTACCCCAAATCTTGGTATAATTTCTTTGAATAACATTTTTACTACTTCCCTGGCTTTATTGGTACGACACGGGAAAGCCTCAGGCCATCCTGAAAAGGTGTCAACAATTACCAACAAATATTTATATCCATTACATCTTGGTAATTCAGAAAAATCAATTTGCCAGTAATCCCCAGGCATGAAGGCCCTTTTTACTTCCCCTGGGGGGGGCTTCTTCTGAACCTTGGGATTATTTCTAAGACAGATTTCACATTTTTGTGTAATACCCTTTACAATTATTAGCATACTGACTCCCACAGCAAATCTTTTAACTGTTTCAACCAGTGCCTCGGCTCCCATGTGGGTGCTATCATGTATTTGCTTCATCAGCTTCTTCATTATCGGCAAAGTTACCACACATTGTCCAGTAGATGTCACCTACCATCCTTTGGGAGTTTTTATGCATTTCAGTATTTCTGCTAATTTATTTTCTTTTTCAGTGTATACTGGAATTTCCATTTTTAACATTCTTTCTGGAACTAAGGCTGCCACCGACACGGATAATGCTGCCCTTTTTGCAGCCTCATCGGCCCTTTTGTGCCCTTTAACTATGTCAGTCTGTCCGGACTGGTGCGCTTTGCAATGCGTTACTGCTATTTCTTTGGGTTTATTAACTGCTTTGAGTAGTCTCATAATCTCCTTACTGTATTTTATAGGATTCCCTTGAGAAGATAGCAATCCTCTTTCTTTCCAAATTGCGCCATGGGCATGTATAACCCCAAAGGCGTATTTTGAATCTGTAAACACATTAGTCCGTTTTCCCTCTGATAATTCCAGAGCCCGGGTTAAAGCAATCAGTTCTGCTTTCTGGGCGGATGTATTTGCTGGTAGCGATCTTGCTTCGATTTCTCCTTCCAAAGTGACAACAGCGTATCCAGCCCTTCTTTCTCCCTTTATTATAAAACTGCTCCCATCGGTAAATAATTCCCAGTCCGGATTCTGCAATATCTCTCAAATCTGGACGGCTGGAATATACTCGCTCAATAGTTTGCAGACAGTCATGAGCCAACCTCCCCTCTTCATGAAGTGGTAATAAAGATGCGCCTTACCGGTTTAGCTTCTTGTTTTAATTCCACCTTTACCGGTTCTGCACATCTGGCTTTTCCAGATTTCTCCATTGCCCACACAAAAGGGACTACTGCGTCCATTACTTCAGAGGGAATTTCGCTTGGTCCATCCTCCACCTGTTCGGAATCCAGTGCTTTCTGCAACATATATGCTTGTGCCTTCCAGGCGTTACTTTGTGGAATGTGCACCTTAACTTTGTTTTGATCAAAGGTTATCTGTGCCCCCAGTTTATTCAGTAAATCCCTCCCCATTAGGGGTAATGGGCATTCTGGCATATAGAAGAATTCATGTGTTAACACCCTGTTTCCTATTTCACATTTAATTGGTTGAAAGAAAGGTTTGACCTCTCGCTTTCCCGTGGCCCCAATTACTGGCATAGAGAATTTACTCATTGGTCCCTTACAGCTATTTAGTACTGAATATGTTGCTCCAGTGTCTACTAAAAATTTAACTGTTTTGTTCCCCAGCTTTACTGAAACCAGGGGTTCGGCTGGGGAATCCAATTCCTCAACCCCCGGTCCCCATCAGTCTGAATCCTCTGTACCAATCATGAGCAAATCTGCCTCTGGAACAGATGCAGACTGAGGTTTCCAATGATCTGATTGTCTCTTCGGGCACTCATTTTTCCAGTGCCCCTTCCCCCTGCAAATTGCACACTGATCTCTCCTTAGCGGAATTCTATTTCCCCAATTCCCTCCTACTCTATGCCCTCTTCCACGTCCTTGTCCTTTCAGAAAACCCCTTCCCTGAGAGGGAGTTTGTGCCCGGGCAAATGCAGCTGCCAAGATTGCAGCATTTTGCCTCTTATCTTTCAGTTTCTCCTTTTGTTTTTCCTTTCTCTCTACTTCTTCCCTGTTATGGTACACCTTATATGCAATTTCTATTAATTGCGATATTGACATCCCCGACATACCATCTACTTTCTGAAGCTTTCTCCTTATATCTGGTGCTGATTGTCCTACAAATAATGTAGTAAAAGTCATTTTATTTGCTTCGTCCTCGGGATCCAAGTCTGTGCATTTTCGGGCAGTTTCACATAACCGCTCGTAAAATGCAGAGGGATCCTCATTCTTACCCTGTGCGACTTGATATAGTTTTGCAATATTTTTGGGCCTGGGTACTCCATGCTTTACCCCATATAATATTAACTGTTGGTACTGTTTAGTCATTAACCTGCCTGCCCCTGTGTTTTGATCCCAACCCGGTTCCTGGGCCGGCATAAAACGGTCTGGTCCGTCTCTAGCATTTTGGCTTTTATTCTCCTCTTGAGCTTTGTCTAATACCATTCTTTTCTCCTCAGGTGCAAGCAAAGTATTTAAAAGCACCTGTAAATCCTGCCAATCTGGATTATGATTCTCAATTATCATTTTAAAGGATTGATACATCTTCTCTGGATTTTCTCGGTACGACCCGGCAGACTCCTTCCAATTCATTACATCTGTAGTTGAAAAAGGGACCTTCACATACACAGGCATCCCGTCTGGTCCGACTGCTTGACGCAGCGGAGCCTGAATCGCGGGGTTTTGTTGAGCCCGAGTAGCCCGAGTTCTGCCTGCAATCGGGCTACATGCCTCACTTCCCTTCTTTCTGCTATCGACACTATCTTGATCTCTTTCCGGAGAGACCAATAATTGTACATCCTCTTCCTCATCACCCACTTCTAAACATCTTTTCCCAATGCTACAAGCAGAGCAACACCGAGGCATTTTCTCTTTGTTTCCCATCATCATTAACACATTTGAGTCAGAGATCAATAGCTTACATTTTTTTCTAGTTTCATGATCATTTCTCAGAGAGAAGAACAAATCTACATATGGGACCTCATCCCATTTGTTCTGTCTTCTGCAAAACAACGTAAGTTGCAAGATTGTATTATAGTTTAGCGTTCCCATTTCTGGCCATTTTTCCTCATCCTCCAGTTTATACATTGGCCACCACTGAGTACAGTATTCCTTTAATTTTCTCCTTGTTAAAGGATTCCCACCAAACTTACTCCAATGTTTCAGGATGCATCCTAAAGGAGAACAGGAGGATACCCCCACAGATTGTCCTGTTCCCATATTATTACCCTTAAAAGAACGTTCTTACCAATTACGCTTTCGTACACTCCAGTCGTCACTGTCCAAACGTGTACAAAGCTTACCTTTGGTTACCACAACCAATTACCCTTGTATCATACCCTTTATGCAATGTCTCTTAATAATTACTGCGTTGCACCTTTGAGCCGCTTACCTGTTCCGACCAGGGAGAGTGCTCACGGAGTCCCCGAACAAAACGGTCGGTGCGCGCTGGAGTCCGATGAGCAGTGTCTCCCCGCCGGCACTGGCAAGACGATCCGGGCAAGGCTTTACAGTGAGAGTCCCACCTGGGTCGCCAGAACACTGTTGTCCGAAAAGCGGATTCGTTGCCCGATGTGCAATAAGCCAGTAATTACACACTCAGGAGAGACATTTGTTTATTTATTTCAGAGTTGCGCAAGCTTGGGTGCTCGGTGGTTTCCCACAAATCAAGCACACACCCCCAACTTTTCAAGTAGCATTTATACACACAAATTGCCAGATTTACGACTTTCCCTTTTACACTGATTGGTTAGTGATTTCTTCATTCCCTGGATCCCACCCCTGCTCCTCAAGGTCCTGGTCAATTAACACTGCCCCAGCAGGGACAGTAGGTGTTATCTCCCAAGGCCCTGAGGAAGAAGACATAATCCAGACCCCTTAGTCAGCACTGTTTCAACAGTGCGAGGAAGCTTTGCTTCCCAAGGTCCTGGCGCCCAAACAGGCCTTATTTCTCAGCCTTGGCATCCTCCCTTTCGGAGAGTGGGGCACAGGAATGCAGACTGCTTGTAACTCCCTTATCTTTCCAGCCTGCACCAGCTCTGAGGCCCTTTCTTACCGAACTAGGAGTGCGGCCTAAGGCTTCAGCAAATTTAGCTACTCATGCTAAGCAAGTGTGCGGCTACTCAGGCTAAGCAACTTCTATCTAAGATAGAAGTTATCCAAATCTACCTACTTCAAACATTCTTTCTGAGCTTCTCAGAGTTGTCTTGTAACAATTCCCCCCTTTGAGACTTCTGTGATCATTTTCATATTAGTCTCACTCTTTTAAAATCTTTCCCATATTAATTTTGTAAAACACTTGGATATGCATTGAATCACTACATTAACGCATACAAAAACTACTAGCACCATTCCCAAAATTGTTAAACTTTTTTTAACCCATGAGCTCACATCAGGGAACCAGGAAGTCAACCATTTCCATGTTTCTTCAAATCCGAAAGAAGTATCATCTTTCTGAACCCCATGTAAGATTTCAGTCTGCTTCCAGATTTCATTTAGATCGGTAGAAATTCTCCCGCTTTGATCCACATATACACAGCAACTAGTATTTATTACTGTACATACTCCTCCCTGAGATGCCAATAACATATCTAGAGCCATCCTGTTTTGGGTACTTATTTTAGCAATTTCTGAAACCTCCTCTTGTAAAGCTGCAGTGGCATCAGAGGTTTTATTCCCTATTTTTTTCAATAACTGCTGAAATATTTACTATTGCTTTTTCAAGTTCACTCACTCCCAGTTGTGGAAACAGCCACCTTACGAATGACTGAAACCTAGTAGGTCGATCTATTAAAGGATTACTGACCCTCTTTTGTCTCCTCATGAATGTTCTTAGCCAGGATTTTTGATATTTATTACCCAATTCTTTTCTTATAGTAACATTAGGGATTATTGCCCCTAAAGTACACCTCCCTGACCAATTAGGAGGTAGCACTTTTCGTGCCTTGTTCCCACACAACCAATACCATCCACTACCTTTTGGAACACGCCACCCATTTAGTTCCTTACTTGGCCACTTATAACCTATTTCAGGTATATGAGAGCTATCTTTATAACCTCCTACCTTAATGGCTCCACTGCAGTTGATCGGTTGCTTTCCATAAAGTACAGTTTTCTCCCACCATCTATTACTATTATTACATCTTCGGATACATTGATAATAATCTCCTGTCACACTCTGGACTTCCCATTCCTGTTCGGTTGTTTCATCATATTTCGTTTGATCACTATCATTTCTTATCTGTTTCATAAATTCCATAAAGGAAAAATTAAGAGGCACTCCAATTAGGGGGAAGCCCTTGTTGGAATGTTCAGGGAAGTGGGTACACACCCAGCAATCCCTCTGGTTAACTATCTTCATAGATTTCGTAATTACTTCCAAATGGAGATTGTGACCCCAAAATCCTTCCTGATTCCTTTTAATTGTTTGGCTCAGGCAACCTAGAAAAGCTAACCACCACATTTCTCCCCTGGTTATTAAGGAGAACATTATTTTTACACAGATGCCATAACAACAATATTAACCCTATTCCTAACAAACAGATTAAAGCAATTCTTCCCTGCGTACAATCCAAATTTAAAACCGATTCGCTTCCAATACAACTCATATATCTTTATATATTTTCAGCTTTAAAGGTTGAACTTGTTCAGCTTTCCACGTCTCTCGAGGTACTGCTTTCACTCGGGTGTAGTGGATCCAGGAATCAATTCCCTGCAGTTTCACAGCAGTATTTGTTGTTAGCAGTACAAGATACGGTCCTCTCCACTTTTCTGCCAATGGCTCATCCTTCCAGGTCCGAAGATACACTTGATCTCCCGGCTGGAATGAATGTACAGGTGAATCTAAAAGTACAGGAGATCTTAACTGGATGTACCTACGGAGAGAAGTAAGAACCTTTGCCATAGACAAGAGATAATCACTTAAAATTTGATCGCCCTTAACGTGCATTTGAATTTCATTTCCAGTTAGATTTACAGTGTAAGGTTTACCATACAGTATCTCAAATGGACTAACTTTCTCCCTAACCCTTGGGGTTATTCTGATTCTTAATAATGCCAGAGGTAAAACATCAGTCCATTTCATCTGAGTCTCCTGACACCATTTTCCTACCTGTCTCTTAATTGTTTGATTCATTCTTTCCACTTTTCCACTGGATTGTGGCCTCCAGGGGGTATGTAAGTCCCATTTAATTTGTAGTATTTTTGAGATTTGCTGTACTATTTCTGCTATAAAATGAGGTCCCCTATCTGAAGAAAACCCTTCTGGTACCCCAAATCTTGGTATAATTTCTTTGAATAACATTTTTACTACTTCCCTGGCTTTATTGGTACGACACGGGAAAGCCTCAGGCCATCCTGAAAAGGTGTCAACAATTACCAACAAATATTTATATCCATTACATCTTGGTAATTCAGAAAAATCAATTTGCCAGTAATCCCCAGGCATGAAGGCCCTTTTTACTTCCCCTGGGGGGGGCTTCTTCTGAACCTTGGGATTATTTCTAAGACAGATTTCACATTTTTGTGTAATACCCTTTACAATTATTAGCATACTGACTCCCACAGCAAATCTTTTAACTGTTTCAACCAGTGCCTCGGCTCCCATGTGGGTGCTATCATGTATTTGCTTCATCAGCTTCTTCATTATCGGCAAAGTTACCACACATTGTCCAGTAGATGTCACCTACCATCCTTTGGGAGTTTTTATGCATTTCAGTATTTCTGCTAATTTATTTTCTTTTTCAGTGTATACTGGAATTTCCATTTTTAACATTCTTTCTGGAACTAAGGCTGCCACCGACACGGATAATGCTGCCCTTTTTGCAGCCTCATCGGCCCTTTTGTGCCCTTTAACTATGTCAGTCTGTCCGGACTGGTGCGCTTTGCAATGCGTTACTGCTATTTCTTTGGGTTTATTAACTGCTTTGAGTAGTCTCATAATCTCCTTACTGTATTTTATAGGATTCCCTTGAGAAGATAGCAATCCTCTTTCTTTCCAAATTGCGCCATGGGCATGTATAACCCCAAAGGCGTATTTTGAATCTGTAAACACATTAGTCCGTTTTCCCTCTGATAATTCCAGAGCCCGGGTTAAAGCAATCAGTTCTGCTTTCTGGGCGGATGTATTTGCTGGTAGCGATCTTGCTTCGATTTCTCCTTCCAAAGTGACAACAGCGTATCCAGCCCTTCTTTCTCCCTTTATTATAAAACTGCTCCCATCGGTAAATAATTCCCAGTCCGGATTCTGCAATATCTCTCAAATCTGGACGGCTGGAATATACTCGCTCAATAGTTTGCAGACAGTCATGAGCCAACCTCCCCTCTTCATGAAGTGGTAATAAAGATGCGCCTTACCGGTTTAGCTTCTTGTTTTAATTCCACCTTTACCGGTTCTGCACATCTGGCTTTTCCAGATTTCTCCATTGCCCACACAAAAGGGACTACTGCGTCCATTACTTCAGAGGGAATTTCGCTTGGTCCATCCTCCACCTGTTCGGAATCCAGTGCTTTCTGCAACATATATGCTTGTGCCTTCCAGGCGTTACTTTGTGGAATGTGCACCTTAACTTTGTTTTGATCAAAGGTTATCTGTGCCCCCAGTTTATTCAGTAAATCCCTCCCCATTAGGGGTAATGGGCATTCTGGCATATAGAAGAATTCATGTGTTAACACCCTGTTTCCTATTTCACATTTAATTGGTTGAAAGAAAGGTTTGACCTCTCGCTTTCCCGTGGCCCCAATTACTGGCATAGAGAATTTACTCATTGGTCCCTTACAGCTATTTAGTACTGAATATGTTGCTCCAGTGTCTACTAAAAATTTAACTGTTTTGTTCCCCAGCTTTACTGAAACCAGGGGTTCGGCTGGGGAATTCAATTCCTCAACCCCCGGTCCCCATCAGTCTGAATCCTCTGTACCAATCATGAGCAAATCTGCCTCTGGAACAGATGCAGACTGAGGTTTCCAATGATCTGATTGTCTCTTCGGGCACTCATTTTTCCAGTGCCCCTTCCCCCTGCAAATTGCACACTGATCTCTCCTTAGCGGAATTCTATTTCCCCAATTCCCTCCTACTCTATGCCCTCTTCCACGTCCTTGTCCTTTCAGAAAACCCCTTCCCTGAGAGGGAGTTTGTGCCCGGGCAAATGCAGCTGCCAAGATTGCAGCATTTTGCCTCTTATCTTTCAGTTTCTCCTTTTGTTTTTCCTTTCTCTCTACTTCTTCCCTGTTATGGTACACCTTATATGCAATTTCTATTAATTGCGATATTGACATCCCCGACATACCATCTACTTTCTGAAGCTTTCTCCTTATATCTGGTGCTGATTGTCCTACAAATAATGTAGTAAAAGTCATTTTATTTGCTTCGTCCTCGGGATCCAAGTCTGTGCATTTTCGGGCAGTTTCACATAACCGCTCGTAAAATGCAGAGGGATCCTCATTCTTACCCTGTGCGACTTGATATAGTTTTGCAATATTTTTGGGCCTGGGTACTCCATGCTTTACCCCATATAATATTAACTGTTGGTACTGTTTAGTCATTAACCTGCCTGCCCCTGTGTTTTGATCCCAACCCGGTTCCTGGGCCGGCATAAAACGGTCTGGTCCGTCTCTAGCATTTTGGCTTTTATTCTCCTCTTGAGCTTTGTCTAATACCATTCTTTTCTCCTCAGGTGCAAGCAAAGTATTTAAAAGCACCTGTAAATCCTGCCAATCTGGATTATGATTCTCAATTATCATTTTAAAGGATTGATACATCTTCTCTGGATTTTCTCGGTACGACCCGGCAGACTCCTTCCAATTCATTACATCTGTAGTTGAAAAAGGGACCTTCACATACACAGGCATCCCGTCTGGTCCGACTGCTTGACGCAGCGGAGCCTGAATCGCGGGGTTTTGTTGAGCCCGAGTAGCCCGAGTTCTGCCTGCAATCGGGCTACATGCCTCACTTCCCTTCTTTCTGCTGTCGACACTATCTTGATCTCTTTCCGGAGAGACCAATAATTGTACATCCTCTTCCTCATCACCCACTTCTAAACATCTTTTCCCAATGCTACAAGCAGAGCAACACCGAGGCATTTTCTCTTTGTTTCCCATCATCATTAACACATTTGAGTCAGAGATCAATAGCTTACATTTTTTTCTAGTTTCATGATCATTTCTCAGAGAGAAGAACAAATCTACATATGGGACCTCATCCCATTTGTTCTGTCTTCTGCAAAACAACGTAAGTTGCAAGATTGTATTATAGTTTAGCGTTCCCATTTCTGGCCATTTTTCCTCATCCTCCAGTTTATACATTGGCCACCACTGAGTACAGTATTCCTTTAATTTTCTCCTTGTTAAAGGATTCCCACCAAACTTACTCCAATGTTTCAGGATGCATCCTAAAGGAGAACAGGAGGATACCCCCACAGATTGTCCTGTTCCCATATTATTACCCTTAAAAGAACGTTCTTACCAATTACGCTTTCGTACACTCCAGTCGTCACTGTCCAAACGTGTACAAAGCTTACCTTTGGTTACCACAACCAATTACCCTTGTATCATACCCTTTATGCAATGTCTCTTAATAATTACTGCGTTGCACCTTTGAGCCGCTTACCTGTTCCGACCAGGGAGAGTGCTCACGGAGTCCCCGAACAAAACGGTCGGTGCGCGCTGGAGTCCGATGAGCAGTGTCTCCCCGCCGGCACTGGCAAGACGATCCGGGCAAGGCTTTACAGTGAGAGTCCCACCTGGGTCGCCAGAACACTGTTGTCCGAAAAGCGGATTCGTTGCCCGATGTGCAATAAGCCAGTAATTACACACTCAGGAGAGACATTTGTTTATTTATTTCAGAGTTGCGCAAGCTTGGGTGCTCGGTGGTTTCCCACAAATCAAGCACACACCCCCAACTTTTCAAGTAGCATTTATACACACAAATTGCCAGATTTACGACTTTCCCTTTTACACTGATTGGTTAGTGATTTCTTCATTCCCTGGATCCCACCCCTGCTCCTCAAGGTCCTGGTCAATTAACACTGCCCCAGCAGGGACAGTAGGTGTTATCTCCCAAGGCCCTGAGGAAGAAGACATAATCCAGACCCCTTAGTCAGCACTGTTTCAACAGTGCGAGGAAGCTTTGCTTCCCAAGGTCCTGGCGCCCAAACAGGCCTTATTTCTCAGCCTTGGCATCCTCCCTTTCGGAGAGTGGGGCACAGGAATGCAGACTGCTTGTAACTCCCTTATCTTTCCAGCCTGCACCAGCTCTGAGGCCCTTTCTTACCGAACTAGGAGTGCGGCCTAAGGCTTCAGCAAATTTAGCTACTCATGCTAAGCAAGTGTGCGGCTACTCAGGCTAAGCAACTTCTATCTAAGATAGAAGTTATCCAAATCTACCTACTTCAAACATTCTTTCTGAGCTTCTCAGAGTTGTCTTGTAACAATTCCCCCCTTTGAGACTTCTGTGATCATTTTCATATTAGTCTCACTCTTTTAAAATCTTTCCCATATTAATTTTGTAAAACACTTGGATATGCATTGAATCACTACATTAACGCATACAAAAACTACTAGCAGCATTCCCAAAATTGTTAAACATTTTTTAACCCATGAGCTCACATCAGGGAACCAGGAAGTCAACCATTTCCATGTTTCTTCAAATCCGAAAGAAGTATCATCTTTCTGAACCCCATGTAAGATTTCAGTCTGCTTCCAGATTTCATTTAGATCGGTAGAAATTCTCCCGCTTTGATCCACATATACACAGCAACTAGTATTTATTACTGTACATACTCCTCCCTGAGATGCCAATAACATATCTAGAGCCATCCTGTTTTGGGTACTTATTTTAGCAATTTCTGAAACCTCCTCTTGTAAAGCTGCAGTGGCATCAGAGGTTTTATTCCCTATTTTTTTCAATAACTGCTGAAATATTTACTATTGCTTTTTCAAGTTCACTCACTCCCAGTTGTGGAAACAGCCACCTTACGAATGACTGAAACCTAGTAGGTCGATCTATTAAAGGATTACTGACCCTCTTTTGTCTCCTCATGAATGTTCTTAGCCAGGATTTTTGATATTTATTACCCAATTCTTTTCTTATAGTAACATTAGGGATTATTGCCCCTAAAGTACACGTCCCTGACCAATTAGGAGGTAGCACTTTTCGTGCCTTGTTCCCACACAACCAATACCATCCACTACCTTTTGGAACACGCCACCCATTTAGTTCCTTACTTGGCCACTTATAACCTATTTCAGGTATATGAGAGCTATCTTTATAACCTCCTACCTTAATGGCTCCACTGCAGTTGATCGGTTGCTTTCCATAAAGTACAGTTTTCTCCCACCATCTATTACTATTATTACATCTTCGGATACATTGATAATAATCTCCTGTCACACTCTGGACTTCCCATTCCTGTTCGGTTGTTTCATCATATTTCGTTTGATCACTATCATTTCTTATCTGTTTCATAAATTCCATAAAGGAAAAATTAAGAGGCACTCCAATTAGGGGGAAGCCCTTGTTGGAATGTTCAGGGAAGTGGGTACACACCCAGCAATCCCTCTGGTTAACTATCTTCATAGATTTCGTAATTACTTCCAAATGGAGATTGTGACCCCAAAATCCTTCCTGATTCCTTTTAATTGTTTGGCTCAGGCAACCTAGAAAAGCTAACCACCACATTTCTCCCCTGGTTATTAAGGAGAACATTATTTTTACACAGATGCCATAACAACAATATTAACCCTATTCCTAACAAACAGATTAAAGCAATTCTTCCCTGCGTACAATCCAAATTTAAAACCGATTCGCTTCCAATACAACTCATATATCTTTATATATTTTCAGCTTTAAAGGTTGAACTTGTTCAGCTTTCCACGTCTCTCGAGGTACTGCTTTCACTCGGGTGTAGTGGATCCAGGAATCAATTCCCTGCAGTTTCACAGCAGTATTTGTTGTTAGCAGTACAAGATACGGTCCTCTCCACTTTTCTGCCAATGGCTCATCCTTCCAGGTCCGAAGATACACTTGATCTCCCGGCTGGAATGAATGTACAGGTGAATCTAAAAGTACAGGAGATCTTAACTGGATGTACCTACGGAGAGAAGTAAGAACCTTTGCCATAGACAAGAGATAATCACTTAAAATTTGATCGCCCTTAACGTGCATTTGAATTTCATTTCCAGTTAGATTTACAGTGTAAGGTTTACCATACAGTATCTCAAATGGACTAACTTTCTCCCTAACCCTTGGGGTTATTCTGATTCTTAATAATGCCAGAGGTAAAACATCAGTCCATTTCATCTGAGTCTCCTGACACCATTTTCCTACCTGTCTCTTAATTGTTTGATTCATTCTTTCCACTTTTCCACTGGATTGTGGCCTCCAGGGGGTATGTAAGTCCCATTTAATTTGTAGTATTTTTGAGATTTGCTGTACTATTTCTGCTATAAAATGAGGTCCCCTATCTGAAGAAAACCCTTCTGGTACCCCAAATCTTGGTATAATTTCTTTGAATAACATTTTTACTACTTCCCTGGCTTTATTGGTACGACACGGGAAAGCCTCAGGCCATCCTGAAAAGGTGTCAACAATTACCAACAAATATTTATATCCATTACATCTTGGTAATTCAGAAAAATCAATTTGCCAGTAATCCCCAGGCATGAAGGCCCTTTTTACTTCCCCTGGGGGGGGCTTCTTCTGAACCTTGGGATTATTTCTAAGACAGATTTCACATTTTTGTGTAATACCCTTTACAATTATTAGCATACTGACTCCCACAGCAAATCTTTTAACTGTTTCAACCAGTGCCTCGGCTCCCATGTGGGTGCTATCATGTATTTGCTTCATCAGCTTCTTCATTATCGGCAAAGTTACCACACATTGTCCAGTAGATGTCACCTACCATCCTTTGGGAGTTTTTATGCATTTCAGTATTTCTGCTAATTTATTTTCTTTTTCAGTGTATACTGGAATTTCCATTTTTAACATTCTTTCTGGAACTAAGGCTGCCACCGACACGGATAATGCTGCCCTTTTTGCAGCCTCATCGGCCCTTTTGTTCCCTTTAACTATGTCAGTCTGTCCGGACTGGTGCGCTTTGCAATGCGTTACTGCTATTTCTTTGGGTTTATTAACTGCTTTGAGTAGTCTCATAATCTCCTTACTGTATTTTATAGGATTCCCTTGAGAAGATAGCAATCCTCTTTCTTTCCAAATTGCGCCATGGGCATGTATAACCCCAAAGGCGTATTTTGAATCTGTAAACACATTAGTCCGTTTTCCCTCTGATAATTCCAGAGCCCGGGTTAAAGCAATCAGTTCTGCTTTCTGGGCGGATGTATTTGCTGGTAGCGATCTTGCTTCGATTTCTCCTTCCAAAGTGACAACAGCGTATCCAGCCCTTCTTTCTCCCTTTATTATAAAACTGCTCCCATCGGTAAATAATTCCCAGTCCGGATTCTGCAATATCTCTCAAATCTGGACGGCTGGAATATACTCGCTCAATAGTTTGCAGACAGTCATGAGCCAACCTCCCCTCTTCATGAAGTGGTAATAAAGATGCGCCTTACCGGTTTAGCTTCTTGTTTTAATTCCACCTTTACCGGTTCTGCACATCTGGCTTTTCCAGATTTCTCCATTGCCCACACAAAAGGGACTACTGCGTCCATTACTTCAGAGGGAATTTCGCTTGGTCCATCCTCCACCTGTTCGGAATCCAGTGCTTTCTGCAACATATATGCTTGTGCCTTCCAGGCGTTACTTTGTGGAATGTGCACCTTAACTTTGTTTTGATCAAAGGTTATCTGTGCCCCCAGTTTATTCAGTAAATCCCTCCCCATTAGGGGTAATGGGCATTCTGGCATATAGAAGAATTCATGTGTTAACACCCTGTTTCCTATTTCACATTTAATTGGTTGAAAGAAAGGTTTGACCTCTCGCTTTCCCGTGGCCCCAATTACTGGCATAGAGAATTTACTCATTGGTCCCTTACAGCTATTTAGTACTGAATATGTTGCTCCAGTGTCTACTAAAAATTTAACTGTTTTGTTCCCCAGCTTTACTGAAACCAGGGGTTCGGCTGGGGAATCCAATTCCTCAACCCCCGGTCCCCATCAGTCTGAATCCTCTGTACCAATCATGAGCAAATCTGCCTCTGGAACAGATGCAGACTGAGGTTTCCAATGATCTGATTGTCTCTTCGGGCACTCATTTTTCCAGTGCCCCTTCCCCCTGCAAATTGCACACTGATCTCTCCTTAGCGGAATTCTATTTCCCCAATTCCCTCCTACTCTATGCCCTCTTCCACGTCCTTGTCCTTTCAGAAAACCCCTTCCCTGAGAGGGAGTTTGTGCCCGGGCAAATGCAGCTGCCAAGATTGCAGCATTTTGCCTTTTATCTTTCAGTTTCTCCTTTTGTTTTTCCTTTCTCTCTACTTCTTCCCTGTTATGGTACACCTTATATGCAATTTCTATTAATTGCGATATTGACATCCCCGACATACCATCTACTTTCTGAAGCTTTCTCCTTATATCTGGTGCTGATTGTCCTACAAATAATGTAGTAAAAGTCATTTTATTTGCTTCGTCCTCGGGATCCAAGTCTGTGCATTTTCGGGCAGTTTCACATAACCGCTCGTAAAATGCAGAGGGATCCTCATTCTTACCCTGTGCGACTTGATATAGTTTTGCAATATTTTTGGGCCTGGGTACTCCATGCTTTACCCCATATAATATTAACTGTTGGTACTGTTTAGTCATTAACCTGCCTGCCCCTGTGTTTTGATCCCAACCCGCTTCCTGGGCCGGCATAAAACGGTCTGGTCCGTCTCTAGCATTTTGGCTTTTATTCTCCTCTTGAGCTTTGTCTAATACCATTCTTTTCTCCTCAGGTGCAAGCAAAGTATTTAAAAGCACCTGTAAATCCTGCCAATCTGGATTATGATTCTCAATTATCATTTTAAAGGATTGATACATCTTCTCTGGATTTTCTCGGTACGACCCGGCAGACTCCTTCCAATTCATTACATCTGTAGTTGAAAAAGGGACCTTCACATACACAGGCATCCCGTCTGGTCCAACTGCTTGACGCAGCGGAGCCTGAATCGCGGGGTTTTGTTGAGCCCGAGTAGCCCGAGTTCTGCCTGCAATCGGGCTACATGCCTCACTTCCCTTCTTTCTGCTGTCGACACTATCTTGATCTCTTTCCGGAGAGACCAATAATTGTACATCCTCTTCCTCATCACCCACTTCTAAACATCTTTTCCCAATGCTACAAGCAGAGCAACACCGAGGCATTTTCTCTTTGTTTCCCATCATCATTAACACATTTGAGTCAGAGATCAATAGCTTACATTTTTTTCTAGTTTCATGATCATTTCTCAGAGAGAAGAACAAATCTACATATGGGACCTCATCCCATTTGTTCTGTCTTCTGCAAAACAACGTAAGTTGCAAGATTGTATTATAGTTTAGCGTTCCCATTTCTGGCCATTTTTCCTCATCCTCCAGTTTATACATTGGCCACCACTGAGTACAGTATTCCTTTAATTTTCTCCTTGTTAAAGGATTCCCACCAAACTTACTCCAATGTTTCAGGATGCATCCTAAAGGAGAACAGGAGGATACCCCCACAGATTGTCCTGTTCCCATATTATTACCCTTAAAAGAACGTTCTTACCAATTACGCTTTCGTACACTCCAGTCGTCACTGTCCAAACGTGTACAAAGCTTACCTTTGGTTACCACAACCAATTACCCTTGTATCATACCCTTTATGCAATGTCTCTTAATAATTACTGCGTTGCACCTTTGAGCCGCTTACCTGTTCCGACCAGGGAGAGTGCTCACGGAGTCCCCGAACAAAACGGTCGGTGCGCGCTGGAGTCCGATGAGCAGTGTCTCCCCGCCGGCACTGGCAAGACGATCCGGGCAAGGCTTTACAGTGAGAGTCCCACCTGGGTCGCCAGAACACTGTTGTCCGAAAAGCGGATTCGTTGCCCGATGTGCAATGAGCCAATAATTACACACTCAGGAGAGACATTTGTTTATTTATTTCAGAGTTGCGCAAGCTTGGGTGCTCGGTGGTTTCCCACAAATCAAGCACACACCCCCAACTTTTCAAGTAGCATTTATACACACAAATTGCCAGATTTACGACTTTCCCTTTTACACTGATTGGTTAGTGATTTCTTCATTCCCTGGATCCCAGCCCTGCTCCTCAAGGTCCTGGTCAATTAACACTGCCCCAGCAGGGACAGTAGGTGTTATCTCCCAAGGCCCTGAGGAAGAAGACATAATCCAGACCCCTTAGTCAGCACTGTTTCAACAGTGCGAGGAAGCTTTGCTTCCCAAGGTCCTGGCGCCCAAACAGGCCTTATTTCTCAGCCTTGGCATCCTCCCTTTCGGAGAGTGGGGCACAGGAATGCAGACTGCTTGTAACTCCCTTATCTTTCCAGCCTGCACCAGCTCTGAGGCCCTTTCTTACCGAACTAGGAGCGCGGCCTAAGGCTTCAGCAAATTTAGCTACTCATGCTAAGCAAGTGTGCGGCTACTCAGGCTAAGCAACTTCTATCTAAGATAGAAGTTATCCAAATCTACCTACTTCAAACATTCTTTCTGAGCTTCTCAGAGTTGTCTTGTAACAATTCCCCCCTTTGAGACTTCTGTGATCATTTTCATATTAGTCTCACTCTTTTAAAATCTTTCCCATATTAATTTTGTAAAACACTTGGATATGCATTGAATCACTACATTAACGCATACAAAAACTACTAGCAGCATTCCCAAAATTGTTAAACATTTTTTAACCCATGAGCTCACATCAGGGAACCAGGAAGTCAACCATTTCCATGTTTCTTCAAATCCGAAAGAAGTATCATCTTTCTGAACCCCATGTAAGATTTCAGTCTGCTTCCAGATTTCATTTAGATCGGTAGAAATTCTCCCGCTTTGATCCACATATACACAGCAACTAGTATTTATTACTGTACATACTCCTCCCTGAGATGCCAATAACATATCTAGAGCCATCCTGTTTTGGGTACTTATTTTAGCAATTTCTGAAACCTCCTCTTGTAAAGCTGCAGTGGCATCAGAGGTTTTATTCCCTATTTTTTTCAATAACTGCTGAAATATTTACTATTGCTTTTTCAAGTTCACTCACTCCCAATTGTGGAAACAGCCACCTTACGAATGACTGAAACCTAGTAGGTCGATCTATTAAAGGATTACTGACCCTCTTTTGTCTCCTCATGAATGTTCTTAGCCAGGATTTTTGATATTTATTACCCAATTCTTTTCTTATAGTAACATTAGGGATTATTGCCCCTAAAGTACACCTCCCTGACCAATTAGGAGGTAGCACTTTTCGTGCCTTGTTCCCACACAACCAATACCATCCACTACCTTTTGGAACACGCCACCCATTTAGTTCCTTACTTGGCCACTTATAACCTATTTCAGGTATATGAGAGCTATCTTTATAACCTCCTACCTTAATGGCTCCACTGCAGTTGATCGGTTGCTTTCCATAAAGTACAGTTTTCTCCCACCATCTATTACTATTATTACATCTTCGGATACATTGATAATAATCTCCTGTCACACTCTGGACTTCCCATTCCTGTTCGGTTGTTTCATCATATTTCGTTTGATCACTATCATTTCTTATCTGTTTCATAAATTCCATAAAGGAAAAATTAAGAGGCACTCCAATTAGGGGGAAGCCCTTGTTGGAATGTTCAGGGAAGTGGGTACACACCCAGCAATCCCTCTGGTTAACTATCTTCATAGATTTCGTAATTACTTCCAAATGGAGATTGTGACCCCAAAATCCTTCCTGATTCCTTTTAATTGTTTGGCTCAGGCAACCTAGAAAAGCTAACCACCACATTTCTCCCCTGGTTATTAAGGAGAACATCATCTTTACACAGATGCCATAACAACAATATTAACCCTATTCCTAACAAACAGATTAAAGCAATTCTTCCCTGCGTACAATCCAAATTTAAAACCGATTCGCTTCCAATACAACTCATATATCTTTATATATTTTCAGCTTTAAAGGTTGAACTTGTTCAGCTTTCCACGTCTCTCGAGGTACTGCTTTCACTCGGGTGTAGTGGATCCAGGAATCAATTCCCTGCAGTTTCACAGCAGTATTTGTTGTTAGCAGTACAAGATACGGTCCTCTCCACTTTTCTGCCAATGGCTCATCCTTCCAGGTCCGAAGATACACTTGATCTCCCGGCTGGAATGAATGTACAGGTGAATCTAAAAGTACAGGAGATCTTAACTGGATGTACCTACGGAGAGAAGTAAGAACCTTTGCCATAGACAAGAGATAATCACTTAAAATTTGATCGCCCTTAACGTGCATTTGAATTTCATTTCCAGTTAGATTTACAGTGTAAGGTTTACCATACAGTATCTCAAATGGACTAACTTTCTCCCTAACCCTTGGGGTTATTCTGATTCTTAATAATGCCAGAGGTAAAACATCAGTCCATTTCATCTGAGTCTCCTGACACCATTTTCCTACCTGTCTCTTAATTGTTTGATTCATTCTTTCCACTTTTCCACTGGATTGTGGCCTCCAGGGGGTATGTAAGTCCCATTTAATTTGTAGTATTTTTGAGATTTGCTGTACTATTTCTGCTATAAAATGAGGTCCCCTATCTGAAGAAAACCCTTCTGGTACCCCAAATCTTGGTATAATTTCTTTGAATAACATTTTTACTACTTCCCTGGCTTTATTGGTACGACACGGGAAAGCCTCAGGCCATCCTGAAAAGGTGTCAACAATTACCAACAAATATTTATATCCATTACATCTTGGTAATTCAGAAAAATCAATTTGCCAGTAATCCCCAGGCATGAAGGCCCTTTTTACTTCCCCTGGGGGGGGGGCTTCTTCTGAACCTTGGGATTATTTCTAAGACAGATTTCACATTTTTGTGTAATACCCTTTACAATTATTAGCATACTGACTCCCACAGCAAATCTTTTAACTGTTTCAACCAGTGCCTCGGCTCCCATGTGGGTGCTATCATGTATTTGCTTCATCAGCTTCTTCATTATCGGCAAAGTTACCACACATTGTCCAGTAGATGTCACCTACCATCCTTTGGGAGTTTTTATGCATTTCAGTATTTCTGCTAATTTATTTTCTTTTTCAGTGTATACTGGAATTTCCATTTTTAACATTCTTTCTGGAACTAAGGCTGCCACCGACACGGATAATGCTGCCCTTTTTGCAGCCTCATCGGCCCTTTTGTGCCCTTTAACTATGTCAGTCTGTCCGGACTGGTGCGCTTTGCAATGCGTTACTGCTATTTCTTTGGGTTTATTAACTGCTTTGAGTAGTCTCATAATCTCCTTACTGTATTTTATAGGATTCCCTTGAGAAGATAGCAATCCTCTTTCTTTCCAAATTGCGCCATGGGCATGTATAACCCCAAAGGCGTATTTTGAATCTGTAAACACATTAGTCCGTTTTCCCTCTGATAATTCCAGAGCCCGGGTTAAAGCAATCAGTTCTGCTTTCTGGGCGGATGTATTTGCTGGTAGCGATCTTGCTTCGATTTCTCCTTCCAAAGTGACAACAGCGTATCCAGCCCTTCTTTCTCCCTTTATTATAAAACTGCTCCCATCGGTAAATAATTCCCAGTCCGGATTCTGCAATATCTCTCAAATCTGGACGGCTGGAATATACTCGCTCAATAGTTTGCAGACAGTCATGAGCCAACCTCCCCTCTTCATGAAGTGGTAATAAAGATGCGCCTTACCGGTTTAGCTTCTTGTTTTAATTCCACCTTTACCGGTTCTGCACATCTGGCTTTTCCAGATTTCTCCATTGCCCACACAAAAGGGACTACTGCGTCCATTACTTCAGAGGGAATTTCGCTTGGTCCATCCTCCACCTGTTCGGAATCCAGTGCTTTCTGCAACATATATGCTTGTGCCTTCCAGGCGTTACTTTGTGGAATGTGCACCTTAACTTTGTTTTGATCAAAGGTTATCTGTGCCCCCAGTTTATTCAGTAAATCCCTCCCCATTAGGGGTAATGGGCATTCTGGCATATAGAAGAATTCAGGTGTTAACACCCTGTTTCCTATTTCACATTTAATTGGTTGAAAGAAAGGTTTGACCTCTCGCTTTCCCGTGGCCCCAATTACTGGCATAGAGAATTTACTCATTGGTCCCTTACAGCTATTTAGTACTGAATATGTTGCTCCAGTGTCTACTAAAAATTTAACTGTTTTGTTCCCCAGCTTTACTGAAACCAGGGGTTCGGCTGGGGAATCCAATTCCTCAACCCCCGGTCCCCATCAGTCTGAATCCTCTGTACCAATCATGAGCAAATCTGCCTCTGGAACAGATGCAGACTGAGGTTTCCAATGATCTGATTGTCTCTTCGGGCACTCATTTTTCCAGTGCCCCTTCCCCCTGCAAATTGCACACTGATCTCTCCTTAGCGGAATTCTATTTCCCCAATTCCCTCCTACTCTATGCCCTCTTCCACGTCCTTGTCCTTTCAGAAAACCCCTTCCCTGAGAGGGAGTTTGTGCCCGGGCAAATGCAGCTGCCAAGATTGCAGCATTTTGCCTCTTATCTTTCAGTTTCTCCTTTTGTTTTTCCTTTCTCTCTACTTCTTCCCTGTTATGGTACACCTTATATGCAATTTCTATTAATTGCGATATTGACATCCCCGACATACCATCTACTTTCTGAAGCTTTCTCCTTATATCTGGTGCTGATTGTCCTACAAATAATGTAGTAAAAGTCATTTTATTTGCTTCGTCCTCGGGATCCAAGTCTGTGCATTTTCGGGCAGTTTCACATAACCGCTCGTAAAATGCAGAGGGATCCTCATTCTTACCCTGTGCGACTTGATATAGTTTTGCAATATTTTTGGGCCTGGGTACTCCATGCTTTACCCCATATAATATTAACTGTTGGTACTGTTTAGTCATTAACCTGCCTGCCCCTGTGTTTTGATCCCAACCCGGTTCCTGGGCCGGCATAAAACGGTCTGGTCCGTCTCTAGCATTTTGGCTTTTATTCTCCTCTTGAGCTTTGTCTAATACCATTCTTTTCTCCTCAGGTGCAAGCAAAGTATTTAAAAGCACCTGTAAATCCTGCCAATCTGGATTATGATTCTCAATTATCATTTTAAAGGATTGATACATCTTCTCTGGATTTTCTCGGTACGACCCGGCAGACTCCTTCCAATTCATTACATCTGTAGTTGAAAAAGGGACCTTCACATACACAGGCATCCCGTCTGGTCCGACTGCTTGACGCAGCGGAGCCTGAATCGCGGGGTTTTGTTGAGCCCGAGTAGCCCGAGTTCTGCCTGCAATCGGGCTACATGCCTCACTTCCCTTCTTTCTGCTGTCGACACTATCTTGATCTCTTTCCGGAGAGACCAATAATTGTACATCCTCTTCCTCATCACCCACTTCTAAACATCTTTTCCCAATGCTACAAGCAGAGCAACACCGAGGCATTTTCTCTTTGTTTCCCATCATCATTAACACATTTGAGTCAGAGATCAATAGCTTACATTTTTTTCTAGTTTCATGATCATTTCTCAGAGAGAAGAACAAATCTACATATGGGACCTCATCCCATTTGTTCTGTCTTCTGCAAAACAACGTAAGTTGCAAGATTGTATTATAGTTTAGCGTTCCCATTTCTGGCCATTTTTCCTCATCCTCCAGTTTATACATTGGCCACCACTGAGTACAGTATTCCTTTAATTTTCTCCTTGTTAAAGGATTCCCACCAAACTTACTCCAATGTTTCAGGATGCATCCTAAAGGAGAACAGGAGGATACCCCCACAGATTGTCCTGTTCCCATATTATTACCCTTAAAAGAACGTTCTTACCAATTACGCTTTCGTACACTCCAGTCGTCACTGTCCAAACGTGTACAAAGCTTACCTTTGGTTACCACAACCAATTACCCTTGTATCATACCCTTTATGCAATGTCTCTTAATAATTACTGCGTTGCACCTTTGAGCCGCTTACCTGTTCCGACCAGGGAGAGTGCTCACGGAGTCCCCGAACAAAACGGTCGGTGCGCGCTGGAGTCCGATGAGCAGTGTCTCCCCGCCGGCACTGGCAAGACGATCCGGGCAAGGCTTTACAGTGAGAGTCCCACCTGGGTCGCCAGAACACTGTTGTCCGAAAAGCGGATTCGTTGCCCGATGTGCAATAAGCCAGTAATTACACACTCAGGAGAGACATTTGTTTATTTATTTCAGAGTTGCGCAAGCTTGGGTGCTCGGTGGTTTCCCACAAATCAAGCACACACCCCCAACTTTTCAAGTAGCATTTATACACACAAATTGCCAGATTTACGACTTTCCCTTTTACACTGATTGGTTAGTGATTTCTTCATTCCCTGGATCCCACCCCTGCTCCTCAAGGTCCTGGTCAATTAACACTGCCCCAGCAGGGACAGTAGGTGTTATCTCCCAAGGCCCTGAGGAAGAAGACATAATCCAGACCCCTTAGTCAGCACTGTTTCAACAGTGCAAGGAAGCTTTGCTTCCCAAGGTCCTGGCGCCCAAACAGGCCTTATTTCTCAGCCTTGGCATCCTCCCTTTCGGAGAGTGGGGCACAGGAATGCAGACTGCTTGTAACTCCCTTATCTTTCCAGCCTGCACCAGCTCTGAGGCCCTTTCTTACCGAACTAGGAGCGCGGCCTAAGGCTTCAGCAAATTTAGCTACTCATGCTAAGCAAGTGTGCGGCTACTCAGGCTAAGCAACTTCTATCTAAGATAGAAGTTATCCAAATCTACCTACTTCAAACATTCTTTCTGAGCTTCTCAGAGTTGTCTTGTAACAATTCCCCCCTTTGAGACTTCTATGATCATTTTCATATTAGTCTCACTCTTTTAAAATCTTTCCCATATTAATTTTGTAAAACACTTGGATATGCATTGAATCACTACATTAACGCATACAAAAACTACTAGCACCATTCCCAAAATTGTTAAACTTTTTTTAACCCATGAGCTCACATCAGGGAACCAGGAAGTCAACCATTTCCATGTTTCTTCAAATCCGAAAGAAGTATCATCTTTCTGAACCCCATGTAAGATTTCAGTCTGCTTCCAGATTTCATTTAGATCGGTAGAAATTCTCCCGCTTTGATCCACATATACACAGCAACTAGTATTTATTACTGTACATACTCCTCCCTGAGATGCCAATAACATATCTAGAGCCATCCTGTTTTGGGTACTTATTTTAGCAATTTCTGAAACCTCCTCTTGTAAAGCTGCAGTGGCATCAGAGGTTTTATTCCCTATTTTTTTCAATAACTGCTGAAATATTTACTATTGCTTTTTCAAGTTCACTCACTCCCAGTTGTGGAAACAGCCACCTTACGAATGACTGAAACCTAGTAGGTCGATCTATTAAAGGATTACTGACCCTCTTTTGTCTCCTCATGAATGTTCTTAGCCAGGATTTTTGATATTTATTACCCAATTCTTTTCTTATAGTAACATTAGGGATTATTGCCCCTAAAGTACACCTCCCTGACCAATTAGGAGGTAGCACTTTTCGTGCCTTGTTCCCACACAACCAATACCATCCACTACCTTTTGGAACACGCCACCCATTTAGTTCCTTACTTGGCCACTTATAACCTATTTCAGGTATATGAGAGCTATCTTTATAACCTCCTACCTTAATGGCTCCACTGCAGTTGATCGGTTGCTTTCCATAAAGTACAGTTTTCTCCCACCATCTATTACTATTATTACATCTTCGGATACATTGATAATAATCTCCTGTCACACTCTGGACTTCCCATTCCTGTTCGGTTGTTTCATCATATTTCGTTTGATCACTATCATTTCTTATCTGTTTCATAAATTCCATAAAGGAAAAATTAAGAGGCACTCCAATTAGGGGGAAGCCCTTGTTGGAACGTTCAGGGAAGTGGGTACACACCCAGCAATCCCTCTGGTTAACTATCTTCATAGATTTCGTAATTACTTCCAAATGGAGATTGTGACCCCAAAATCCTTCCTGATTCCTTTTAATTGTTTGGCTCAGGCAACCTAGAAAAGCTAACCACCACATTTCTCCCCTGGTTATTAAGGAGAACATTATTTTTACACAGATGCCATAACAACAATATTAACCCTATTCCTAACAAACAGATTAAAGCAATTCTTCCCTGCGTACAATCCAAATTTAAAACCGATTCGCTTCCAATACAACTCATATATCTTTATATATTTTCAGCTTTAAAGGTTGAACTTGTTCAGCTTTCCACGTCTCTCGAGGTACTGCTTTCACTCGGGTGTAGTGGATCCAGGAATCAATTCCCTGCAGTTTCACAGCAGTATTTGTTGTTAGCAGTACAAGATACGGTCCTCTCCACTTTTCTGCCAATGGCTCATCCTTCCAGGTCCGAAGATACACTTGATCTCCCGGCTGGAATGAATGTACAGGTGAATCTAAAAGTACAGGAGATCTTAACTGGATGTACCTACGGAGAGAAGTAAGAACCTTTGCCATAGACAAGAGATAATCACTTAAAATTTGATCGCCCTTAACGTGCATTTGAATTTCATTTCCAGTTAGATTTACAGTGTAAGGTTTACCATACAGTATCTCAAATGGACTAACTTTCTCCCTAACCCTTGGGGTTATTCTGATTCTTAATAATGCCAGAGGTAAAACATCAGTCCATTTCATCTGAGTCTCCTGACACCATTTTCCTACCTGTCTCTTAATTGTTTGATTCATTCTTTCCACTTTTCCACTGGATTGTGGCCTCCAGGGGGTATGTAAGTCCCATTTAATTTGTAGTATTTTTGAGATTTGCTGTACTATTTCTGCTATAAAATGAGGTCCCCTATCTGAAGAAAACCCTTCTGGTACCCCAAATCTTGGTATAATTTCTTTGAATAACATTTTTACTACTTCCCTGGCTTTATTGGTACGACACGGGAAAGCCTCAGGCCATCCTGAAAAGGTGTCAACAATTACCAACAAATATTTATATCCATTACATCTTGGTAATTCAGAAAAATCAATTTGCCAGTAATCCCCAGGCATGAAGGCCCTTTTTACTTCCCCTGGGGGGGGCTTCTTCTGAACCTTGGGATTATTTCTAAGACAGATTTCACATTTTTGTGTAATACCCTTTACAATTATTAGCATACTGACTCCCACAGCAAATCTTTTAACTGTTTCAACCAGTGCCTCGGCTCCCATGTGGGTGCTATCATGTATTTGCTTCATCAGCTTCTTCATTATCGGCAAAGTTACCACACATTGTCCAGTAGATGTCACCTACCATCCTTTGGGAGTTTTTATGCATTTCAGTATTTCTGCTAATTTATTTTCTTTTTCAGTGTATACTGGAATTTCCATTTTTAACATTCTTTCTGGAACTAAGGCTGCCACCGACACGGATAATGCTGCCCTTTTTGCAGCCTCATCGGCCCTTTTGTTCCCTTTAACTATGTCAGTCTGTCCGGACTGGTGCGCTTTGCAATGCGTTACTGCTATTTCTTTGGGTTTATTAACTGCTTTGAGTAGTCTCATAATCTCCTTACTGTATTTTATAGGATTCCCTTGAGAAGATAGCAATCCTCTTTCTTTCCAAATTGCGCCATGGGCATGTATAACCCCAAAGGCGTATTTTGAATCTGTAAACACATTAGTCCGTTTTCCCTCTGATAATTCCAGAGCCCGGGTTAAAGCAATCAGTTCTGCTTTCTGGGCGGATGTATTTGCTGGTAGCGATCTTGCTTCGATTTCTCCTTCCAAAGTGACAACAGCGTATCCAGCCCTTCTTTCTCCCTTTATTATAAAACTGCTCCCATCGGTAAATAATTCCCAGTCCGGATTCTGCAATATCTCTCAAATCTGGACGGCTGGAATATACTCGCTCAATAGTTTGCAGACAGTCATGAGCCAACCTCCCCTCTTCATGAAGTGGTAATAAAGATGCGCCTTACCGGTTTAGCTTCTTGTTTTAATTCCACCTTTACCGGTTCTGCACATCTGGCTTTTCCAGATTTCTCCATTGCCCACACAAAAGGGACTACTGCGTCCATTACTTCAGAGGGAATTTCGCTTGGTCCATCCTCCACCTGTTCGGAATCCAGTGCTTTCTGCAACATATATGCTTGTGCCTTCCAGGCGTTACTTTGTGGAATGTGCACCTTAACTTTGTTTTGATCAAAGGTTATCTGTGCCCCCAGTTTATTCAGTAAATCCCTCCCCATTAGGGGTAATGGGCATTCTGGCATATAGAAGAATTCAGGTGTTAACACCCTGTTTCCTATTTCACATTTAATTGGTTGAAAGAAAGGTTTGACCTCTCGCTTTCCCGTGGCCCCAATTACTGGCATAGAGAATTTACTCATTGGTCCCTTACAGCTATTTAGTACTGAATATGTTGCTCCAGTGTCTACTAAAAATTTAACTGTTTTGTTCCCCAGCTTTACTGAAACCAGGGGTTCGGCTGGGGAATCCAATTCCTCAACCCCCGGTCCCCATCAGTCTGAATCCTCTGTACCAATCATGAGCAAATCTGCCTCTGGAACAGATGCAGACTGAGGTTTCCAATGATCTGATTGTCTCTTCGGGCACTCATTTTTCCAGTGCCCCTTCCCCCTGCAAATTGCACACTGATCTCTCCTTAGCGGAATTCTATTTCCCCAATTCCCTCCTACTCTATGCCCTCTTCCACGTCCTTGTCCTTTCAGAAAACCCCTTCCCTGAGAGGGAGTTTGTGCCCGGGCAAATGCAGCTGCCAAGATTGCAGCATTTTGCCTCTTATCTTTCAGTTTCTCCTTTTGTTTTTCCTTTCTCTCTACTTCTTCCCTGTTATGGTACACCTTATATGCAATTTCTATTAATTGCGATATTGACATCCCCGACATACCATCTACTTTCTGAAGCTTTCTCCTTATATCTGGTGCTGATTGTCCTACAAATAATGTAGTAAAAGTCATTTTATTTGCTTCGTCCTCGGGATCCAAGTCTGTCCATTTTCGGGCAGTTTCACATAACCGCTCGTAAAATGCAGAGGGATCCTCATTCTTACCCTGTGCGACTTGATATAGTTTTGCAATATTTTTGGGCCTGGGTACTCCATGCTTTACCCCATATAATATTAACTGTTGGTACTGTTTAGTCATTAACCTGCCTGCCCCTGTGTTTTGATCCCAACCCGGTTCCTGGGCCGGCATAAAACGGTCTGGTCCGTCTCTAGCATTTTGGCTTTTATTCTCCTCTTGAGCTTTGTCTAATACCATTCTTTTCTCCTCAGGTGCAAGCAAAGTATTTAAAAGCACCTGTAAATCCTGCCAATCTGGATTATGATTCTCAATTATCATTTTAAAGGATTGATACATCTTCTCTGGATTTTCTCGGTACGACCCGGCAGACTCCTTCCAATTCATTACATCTGTAGTTGAAAAAGGGACCTTCACATACACAGGCATCCCGTCTGGTCCGACTGCTTGACGCAGCGGAGCCTGAATCGCGGGGTTTTGTTGAGCCCGAGTAGCCCGAGTTCTGCCTGCAATCGGGCTACATGCCTCACTTCCCTTCTTTCTGCTGTCGACACTATCTTGATCTCTTTCCGGAGAGACCAATAATTGTACATCCTCTTCCTCATCACCCACTTCTAAACATCTTTTCCCAATGCTACAAGCAGAGCAACACCGAGGCATTTTCTCTTTGTTTCCCATCATCATTAACACATTTGAGTCAGAGATCAATAGCTTACATTTTTTTCTAGTTTCATGATCATTTCTCAGAGAGAAGAACAAATCTACATATGGGACCTCATCCCATTTGTTCTGTCTTCTGCAAAACAACGTAAGTTGCAAGATTGTATTATAGTTTAGCGTTCCCATTTCTGGCCATTTTTCCTCATCCTCCAGTTTATACATTGGCCACCACTGAGTACAGTATTCCTTTAATTTTCTCCTTGTTAAAGGATTCCCACCAAACTTACTCCAATGTTTCAGGATGCATCCTAAAGGAGAACAGGAGGATACCCCCACAGATTGTCCTGTTCCCATATTATTACCCTTAAAAGAACGTTCTTACCAATTACGCTTTCGTACACTCCAGTCGTCACTGTCCAAACGTGTACAAAGCTTACCTTTGGTTACCACAACCAATTACCCTTGTATCATACCCTTTATGCAATGTCTCTTAATAATTACTGCGTTGCACCTTTGAGCCGCTTACCTGTTCCGACCAGGGAGAGTGCTCACGGAGTCCCCGAACAAAACGGTCGGTGCGCGCTGGAGTCCGATGAGCAGTGTCTCCCCGCCGGCACTGGCAAGACGATCCGGGCAAGGCTTTACAGTGAGAGTCCCACCTGGGTCGCCAGAACACTGTTGTCCGAAAAGCGGATTCGTTGCCCGATGTGCAATAAGCCAGTAATTACACACTCAGGAGAGACATTTGTTTATTTATTTCAGAGTTGCGCAAGCTTGGGTGCTCGGTGGTTTCCCACAAATCAAGCACACACCCCCAACTTTTCAAGTAGCATTTATACACACAAATTGCCAGATTTACGACTTTCCCTTTTACACTGATTGGTTAGTGATTTCTTCATTCCCTGGATCCCACCCCTGCTCCTCAAGGTCCTGGTCAATTAACACTGCCCCAGCAGGGACAGTAGGTGTTATCTCCCAAGGCCCTGAGGAAGAAGACATAATCCAGACCCCTTAGTCAGCACTGTTTCAACAGTGCGAGGAAGCTTTGCTTCCCAAGGTCCTGGCGCCCAAACAGGCCTTATTTCTCAGCCTTGGCATCCTCCCTTTCGGAGAGTGGGGCACAGGAATGCAGACTGCTTGTAACTCCCTTATCTTTCCAGCCTGCACCAGCTCTGAGGCCCTTTCTTACCGAACTAGGAGCGCGGCCTAAGGCTTCAGCAAATTTAGCTACTCATGCTAAGCAAGTGTGCGGCTACTCAGGCTAAGCAACTTCTATCTAAGATAGAAGTTATCCAAATCTACCTACTTCAAACATTCTTTCTGAGCTTCTCAGAGTTGTCTTGTAACAATTCCCCCCTTTGAGACTTCTGTGATCATTTTCATATTAGTCTCACTCTTTTAAAATCTTTCCCATATTAATTTTGTAAAACACTTGGATATGCATTGAATCACTACATTAACGCATACAAAAACTACTAGCAGCATTCCCAAAATTGTTAAACTTTTTTTAACCCATGAGCTCACATCAGGGAACCAGGAAGTCAACCATTTCCATGTTTCTTCAAATCCGAAAGAAGTATCATCTTTCTGAACCCCATGTAAGATTTCAGTCTGCTTCCAGATTTCATTTAGATCGGTAGAAATTCTCCCGCTTTGATCCACATATACACAGCAACTAGTATTTATTACTGTACATACTCCTCCCTGAGATGCCAATAACATATCTAGAGCCATCCTGTTTTGGGTACTTATTTTAGCAATTTCTGAAACCTCCTCTTGTAAAGCTGCAGTGGCATCAGAGGTTTTATTCCCTATTTTTTTCAATAACTGCTGAAATATTTACTATTGCTTTTTCAAGTTCACTCACTCCCAGTTGTGGAAACAGCCACCTTACGAATGACTGAAACCTAGTAGGTCGATCTATTAAAGGATTACTGACCCTCTTTTGTCTCCTCATGAATGTTCTTAGCCAGGATTTTTGATATTTATTACCCAATTCTTTTCTTATAGTAACATTAGGGATTATTGCCCCTAAAGTACACCTCCCTGACCAATTAGGAGGTAGCACTTTTCGTGCCTTGTTCCCACACAACCAATACCATCCACTACCTTTTGGAACACGCCACCCATTTAGTTCCTTACTTGGCCACTTATAACCTATTTCAGGTATATGAGAGCTATCTTTATAACCTCCTACCTTAATGGCTCCACTGCAGTTGATCGGTTGCTTTCCATAAAGTACAGTTTTCTCCCACCATCTATTACTATTATTACATCTTCGGATACATTGATAATAATCTCCTGTCACACTCTGGACTTCCCATTCCTGTTCGGTTGTTTCATCATATTTCGTTTGATCACTATCATTTCTTATCTGTTTCATAAATTCCATAAAGGAAAAATTAAGAGGCACTCCAATTAGGGGGAAGCCCTTGTTGGAACGTTCAGGGAAGTGGGTACACACCCAGCAATCCCTCTGGTTAACTATCTTCATAGATTTCGTAATTACTTCCAAATGGAGATTGTGACCCCAAAATCCTTCCTGATTCCTTTTAATTGCTTGGCTCAGGCAACCTAGAAAAGCTAACCACCACATTTCTCCCCTGGTTATTAAGGAGAACATTATTTTTACACAGATGCCATAACAACAATATTAACCCTATTCCTAACAAACAGATTAAAGCAATTCTTCCCTGCGTACAATCCAAATTTAAAACCGATTCGCTTCCAATACAACTCATATATCTTTATATATTTTCAGCTTTAAAGGTTGAACTTGTTCAGCTTTCCACGTCTCTCGAGGTACTGCTTTCACTCGGGTGTAGTGGATCCAGGAATCAATTCCCTGCAGTTTCACAGCAGTATTTGTTGTTAGCAGTACAAGATACGGTCCTCTCCACTTTTCTGCCAATGGCTCATCCTTCCAGGTCCGAAGATACACTTGATCTCCCGGCTGGAATGAATGTACAGGTGAATCTAAAAGTACAGGAGATCTTAACTGGATGTACCTACGGAGAGAAGTAAGAACCTTTGCCATAGACAAGAGATAATCACTTAAAATTTGATCGCCCTTAACGTGCATTTGAATTTCATTTCCAGTTAGATTTACAGTGTAAGGTTTACCATACAGTATCTCAAATGGACTAACTTTCTCCCTAACCCTTGGGGTTATTCTGATTCTTAATAATGCCAGAGGTAAAACATCAGTCCATTTCATCTGAGTCTCCTGACACCATTTTCCTACCTGTCTCTTAATTGTTTGATTCATTCTTTCCACTTTTCCACTGGATTGTGGCCTCCAGGGGGTATGTAAGTCCCATTTAATTTGTAGTATTTTTGAGATTTGCTGTACTATTTCTGCTATAAAATGAGGTCCCCTATCTGAAGAAAACCCTTCTGGTACCCCAAATCTTGGTATAATTTCTTTGAATAACATTTTTACTACTTCCCTGGCTTTATTGGTACGACACGGGAAAGCCTCAGGCCATCCTGAAAAGGTGTCAACAATTACCAACAAATATTTATATCCATTACATCTTGGTAATTCAGAAAAATCAATTTGCCAGTAATCCCCAGGCATGAAGGCCCTTTTTACTTCCCCTGGGGGGGGCTTCTTCTGAACCTTGGGATTATTTCTAAGACAGATTTCACATTTTTGTGTAATACCCTTTACAATTATTAGCATACTGACTCCCACAGCAAATCTTTTAACTGTTTCAACCAGTGCCTCGGCTCCCATGTGGGTGCTATCATGTATTTGCTTCATCAGCTTCTTCATTATCGGCAAAGTTACCACACATTGTCCAGTAGATGTCACCTACCATCCTTTGGGAGTTTTTATGCATTTCAGTATTTCTGCTAATTTATTTTCTTTTTCAGTGTATACTGGAATTTCCATTTTTAACATTCTTTCTGGAACTAAGGCTGCCACCGACACGGATAATGCTGCCCTTTTTGCAGCCTCATCGGCCCTTTTGTTCCCTTTAACTATGTCAGTCTGTCCGGACTGGTGCGCTTTGCAATGCGTTACTGCTATTTCTTTGGGTTTATTAACTGCTTTGAGTAGTCTCATAATCTCCTTACTGTATTTTATAGGATTCCCTTGAGAAGATAGCAATCCTCTTTCTTTCCAAATTGCGCCATGGGCATGTATAACCCCAAAGGCGTATTTTGAATCTGTAAACACATTAGTCCGTTTTCCCTCTGATAATTCCAGAGCCCGGGTTAAAGCAATCAGTTCTGCTTTCTGGGCGGATGTATTTGCTGGTAGCGATCTTGCTTCGATTTCTCCTTCCAAAGTGACAACAGCGTATCCAGCCCTTCTTTCTCCCTTTATTATAAAACTGCTCCCATCGGTAAATAATTCCCAGTCCGGATTCTGCAATATCTCTCAAATCTGGACGGCTGGAATATACTCGCTCAATAGTTTGCAGACAGTCATGAGCCAACCTCCCCTCTTCATGAAGTGGTAATAAAGATGCGCCTTACCGGTTTAGCTTCTTGTTTTAATTCCACCTTTACCGGTTCTGCACATCTGGCTTTTCCAGATTTCTCCATTGCCCACACAAAAGGGACTACTGCGTCCATTACTTCAGAGGGAATTTCGCTTGGTCCATCCTCCACCTGTTCGGAATCCAGTGCTTTCTGCAACATATATGCTTGTGCCTTCCAGGCGTTACTTTGTGGAATGTGCACCTTAACTTTGTTTTGATCAAAGGTTATCTGTGCCCCCAGTTTATTCAGTAAATCCCTCCCCATTAGGGGTAATGGGCATTCTGGCATATAGAAGAATTCAGGTGTTAACACCCTGTTTCCTATTTCACATTTAATTGGTTGAAAGAAAGGTTTGACCTCTCGCTTTCCCGTGGCCCCAATTACTGGCATAGAGAATTTACTCATTGGTCCCTTACAGCTATTTAGTACTGAATATGTTGCTCCAGTGTCTACTAAAAATTTAACTGTTTTGTTCCCCAGCTTTACTGAAACCAGGGGTTCGGCTGGGGAATTCAATTCCTCAACCCCCGGTCCCCATCAGTCTGAATCCTCTGTACCAATCATGAGCAAATCTGCCTCTGGAACAGATGCAGACTGAGGTTTCCAATGATCTGATTGTCTCTTCGGGCACTCATTTTTCCAGTGCCCCTTCCCCCTGCAAATTGCACACTGATCTCTCCTTAGCGGAATTCTATTTCCCCAATTCCCTCCTACTCTATGCCCTCTTCCACGTCCTTGTCCTTTCAGAAAACCCCTTCCCTGAGAGGGAGTTTGTGCCCGGGCAAATGCAGCTGCCAAGATTGCAGCATTTTGCCTCTTATCTTTCAGTTTCTCCTTTTGTTTTTCCTTTCTCTCTACTTCTTCCCTGTTATGGTACACCTTATATGCAATTTCTATTAATTGCGATATTGACATCCCCGACATACCATCTACTTTCTGAAGCTTTCTCCTTATATCTGGTGCTGATTGTCCTACAAATAATGTAGTAAAAGTCATTTTATTTGCTTCGTCCTCGGGATCCAAGTCTGTGCATTTTCGGGCAGTTTCACATAACCGCTCGTAAAATGCAGAGGGATCCTCATTCTTACCCTGTGCGACTTGATATAGTTTTGCAATATTTTTGGGCCTGGGTACTCCATGCTTTACCCCATATAATATTAACTGTTGGTACTGTTTAGTCATTAACCTGCCTGCCCCTGTGTTTTGATCCCAACCCGGTTCCTGGGCCGGCATAAAACGGTCTGGTCCGTCTCTAGCATTTTGGCTTTTATTCTCCTCTTGAGCTTTGTCTAATACCATTCTTTTCTCCTCAGGTGCAAGCAAAGTATTTAAAAGCACCTGTAAATCCTGCCAATCTGGATTATGATTCTCAATTATCATTTTAAAGGATTGATACATCTTCTCTGGATTTTCTCGGTACGACCCGGCAGACTCCTTCCAATTCATTACATCTGTAGTTGAAAAAGGGACCTTCACATACACAGGCATCCCGTCTGGTCCGACTGCTTGACGCAGCGGAGCCTGAATCGCGGGGTTTTGTTGAGCCCGAGTAGCCCGAGTTCTGCCTGCAATCGGGCTACATGCCTCACTTCCCTTCTTTCTGCTGTCGACACTATCTTGATCTCTTTCCGGAGAGACCAATAATTGTACATCCTCTTCCTCATCACCCACTTCTAAACATCTTTTCCCAATGCTACAAGCAGAGCAACACCGAGGCATTTTCTCTTTGTTTCCCATCATCATTAACACATTTGAGTCAGAGATCAATAGCTTACATTTTTTTCTAGTTTCATGATCATTTCTCAGAGAGAAGAACAAATCTACATATGGGACCTCATCCCATTTGTTCTGTCTTCTGCAAAACAACGTAAGTTGCAAGATTGTATTATAGTTTAGCGTTCCCATTTCTGGCCATTTTTCCTCATCCTCCAGTTTATACATTGGCCACCACTGAGTACAGTATTCCTTTAATTTTCTCCTTGTTAAAGGATTCCCACCAAACTTACTCCAATGTTTCAGGATGCATCCTAAAGGAGAACAGGAGGATACCCCCACAGATTGTCCTGTTCCCATATTATTACCCTTAAAAGAACGTTCTTACCAATTACGCTTTCGTACACTCCAGTCGTCACTGTCCAAACGTGTACAAAGCTTACCTTTGGTTACCACAACCAATTACCCTTGTATCATACCCTTTATGCAATGTCTCTTAATAATTACTGCGTTGCACCTTTGAGCCGCTTACCTGTTCCGACCAGGGAGAGTGCTCACGGAGTCCCCGAACAAAACGGTCGGTGCGCGCTGGAGTCCGATGAGCAGTGTCTCCCCGCCGGCACTGGCAAGACGATCCGGGCAAGGCTTTACAGTGAGAGTCCCACCTGGGTCGCCAGAACACTGTTGTCCGAAAAGCGGATTCGTTGCCCGATGTGCAATAAGCCAGTAATTACACACTCAGGAGAGACATTTGTTTATTTATTTCAGAGTTGCGCAAGCTTGGGTGCTCGGTGGTTTCCCACAAATCAAGCACACACCCCCAACTTTTCAAGTAGCATTTATACACACAAATTGCCAGATTTACGACTTTCCCTTTTACACTGATTGGTTAGTGATTTCTTCATTCCCTGGATCCCACCCCTGCTCCTCAAGGTCCTGGTCAATTAACACTGCCCCAGCAGGGACAGTAGGTGTTATCTCCCAAGGCCCTGAGGAAGAAGACATAATCCAGACCCCTTAGTCAGCACTGTTTCAACAGTGCGAGGAAGCTTTGCTTCCCAAGGTCCTGGCGCCCAAACAGGCCTTATTTCTCAGCCTTGGCATCCTCCCTTTCGGAGAGTGGGGCACAGGAATGCAGACTGCTTGTAACTCCCTTATCTTTCCAGCCTGCACCAGCTCTGAGGCCCTTTCTTACCGAACTAGGAGTGCGGCCTAAGGCTTCAGCAAATTTAGCTACTCATGCTAAGCAAGTGTGCGGCTACTCAGGCTAAGCAACTTCTATCTAAGATAGAAGTTATCCAAATCTACCTACTTCAAACATTCTTTCTGAGCTTCTCAGAGTTGTCTTGTAACAATTCCCCCCTTTGAGACTTCTGTGATCATTTTCATATTAGTCTCACTCTTTTAAAATCTTTCCCATATTAATTTTGTAAAACACTTGGATATGCATTGAATCACTACATTAACGCATACAAAAACTACTAGCAGCATTCCCAAAATTGTTAAACATTTTTTAACCCATGAGCTCACATCAGGGAACCAGGAAGTCAACCATTTCCATGTTTCTTCAAATCCGAAAGAAGTATCATCTTTCTGAACCCCATGTAAGATTTCAGTCTGCTTCCAGATTTCATTTAGATCGGTAGAAATTCTCCCGCTTTGATCCACATATACACAGCAACTAGTATTTATTACTGTACATACTCCTCCCTGAGATGCCAATAACATATCTAGAGCCATCCTGTTTTGGGTACTTATTTTAGCAATTTCTGAAACCTCCTCTTGTAAAGCTGCAGTGGCATCAGAGGTTTTATTCCCTATTTTTTTCAATAACTGCTGAAATATTTACTATTGCTTTTTCAAGTTCACTCACTCCCAGTTGTGGAAACAGCCACCTTACGAATGACTGAAACCTAGTAGGTCGATCTATTAAAGGATTACTGACCCTCTTTTGTCTCCTCATGAATGTTCTTAGCCAGGATTTTTGATATTTATTACCCAATTCTTTTCTTATAGTAACATTAGGGATTATTGCCCCTAAAGTACACCTCCCTGACCAATTAGGAGGTAGCACTTTTCGTGCCTTGTTCCCACACAACCAATACCATCCACTACCTTTTGGAACACGCCACCCATTTAGTTCCTTACTTGGCCACTTATAACCTATTTCAGGTATATGAGAGCTATCTTTATAACCTCCTACCTTAATGGCTCCACTGCAGTTGATCGGTTGCTTTCCATAAAGTACAGTTTTCTCCCACCATCTATTACTATTATTACATCTTCGGATACATTGATAATAATCTCCTGTCACACTCTGGACTTCCCATTCCTGTTCGGTTGTTTCATCATATTTCGTTTGATCACTATCATTTCTTATCTGTTTCATAAATTCCATAAAGGAAAAATTAAGAGGCACTCCAATTAGGGGGAAGCCCTTGTTGGAATGTTCAGGGAAGTGGGTACACACCCAGCAATCCCTCTGGTTAACTATCTTCATAGATTTCGTAATTACTTCCAAATGGAGATTGTGACCCCAAAATCCTTCCTGATTCCTTTTAATTGTTTGGCTCAGGCAACCTAGAAAAGCTAACCACCACATTTCTCCCCTGGTTATTAAGGAGAACATTATTTTTACACAGATGCCATAACAACAATATTAACCCTATTCCTAACAAACAGATTAAAGCAATTCTTCCCTGCGTACAATCCAAATTTAAAACCGATTCGCTTCCAATACAACTCATATATCTTTATATATTTTCAGCTTTAAAGGTTGAACTTGTTCAGCTTTCCACGTCTCTCGAGGTACTGCTTTCACTCGGGTGTAGTGGATCCAGGAATCAATTCCCTGCAGTTTCACAGCAGTATTTGTTGTTAGCAGTACAAGATACGGTCCTCTCCACTTTTCTGCCAATGGCTCATCCTTCCAGGTCCGAAGATACACTTGATCTCCCGGCTGGAATGAATGTACAGGTGAATCTAAAAGTACAGGAGATCTTAACTGGATGTACCTACAGAGAGAAGTAAGAACCTTTGCCATAGACAAGAGATAATCACTTAAAATTTGATCGCCCTTAACGTGCATTTGAATTTCATTTCCAGTTAGATTTACAGTGTAAGGTTTACCATACAGTATCTCAAATGGACTAACTTTCTCCCTAACCCTTGGGGTTATTCTGATTCTTAATAATGCCAGAGGTAAAACATCAGTCCATTTCATCTGAGTCTCCTGACACCATTTTCCTACCTGTCTCTTAATTGTTTGATTCATTCTTTCCACTTTTCCACTGGATTGTGGCCTCCAGGGGGTATGTAAGTCCCATTTAATTTGTAGTATTTTTGAGATTTGCTGTACTATTTCTGCTATAAAATGAGGTCCCCTATCTGAAGAAAACCCTTCTGGTACCCCAAATCTTGGTATAATTTCTTTGAATAACATTTTTACTACTTCCCTGGCTTTATTGGTACGACACGGGAAAGCTTCAGGCCATCCTGAAAAGGTGTCAACAATTACCAACAAATATTTATATCCATTACATCTTGGTAATTCAGAAAAATCAATTTGCCAGTAATCCCCAGGCATGAAGGCCCTTTTTACTTCCCCTGGGGGGGGCTTCTTCTGAACCTTGGGATTATTTCTAAGACAGATTTCACATTTTTGTGTAATACCCTTTACAATTATTAGCATACTGACTCCCACAGCAAATCTTTTAACTGTTTCAACCAGTGCCTCGGCTCCCATGTGGGTGCTATCATGTATTTGCTTCATCAGCTTCTTCATTATCGGCAAAGTTACCACACATTGTCCAGTAGATGTCACCTACCATCCTTTGGGAGTTTTTATGCATTTCAGTATTTCTGCTAATTTGTTTTCTTTTTCAGTGTATACTGGAATTTCCATTTTTAACATTCTTTCTGGAACTAAGGCTGCCACCGACACGGATAATGCTGCCCTTTTTGCAGCCTCATCGGCCCTTTTGTTCCCTTTAACTATGTCAGTCTGTCCGGACTGGTGCGCTTTGCAATGCGTTACTGCTATTTCTTTGGGTTTATTAACTGCTTTGAGTAGTCTCATAATCTCCTTACTGTATTTTATAGGATTCCCTTGAGAAGATAGCAATCCTCTTTCTTTCCAAATTGCGCCATGGGCATGTATAACCCCAAAGGCGTATTTTGAATCTGTAAACACATTAGTCCGTTTTCCCTCTGATAATTCCAGAGCCCGGGTTAAAGCAATCAGTTCTGCTTTCTGGGCGGATGTATTTGCTGGTAGCGATCTTGCTTCGATTTCTCCTTCCAAAGTGACAACAGCGTATCCAGCCCTTCTTTCTCCCTTTATTATAAAACTGCTCCCATCGGTAAATAATTCCCAGTCCGGATTCTGCAATATCTCTCAAATCTGGACGGCTGGAATATACTCGCTCAATAGTTTGCAGACAGTCATGAGCCAACCTCCCCTCTTCATGAAGTGGTAATAAAGATGCGCCTTACCGGTTTAGCTTCTTGTTTTAATTCCACCTTTACCGGTTCTGCACATCTGGCTTTTCCAGATTTCTCCATTGCCCACACAAAAGGGACTACTGCGTCCATTACTTCAGAGGGAATTTCGCTTGGTCCATCCTCCACCTGTTCGGAATCCAGTGCTTTCTGCAACATATATGCTTGTGCCTTCCAGGCGTTACTTTGTGGAATGTGCACCTTAACTTTGTTTTGATCAAAGGTTATCTGTGCCCCCAGTTTATTCAGTAAATCCCTCCCCATTAGGGGTAATGGGCATTCTGGCATATAGAAGAATTCAGGTGTTAACACCCTGTTTCCTATTTCACATTTAATTGGTTGAAAGAAAGGTTTGACCTCTCGCTTTCCTGTGGCCCCAATTACTGGCATAGAGAATTTACTCATTGGTCCCTTACAGCTATTTAGTACTGAATATGTTGCTCCAGTGTCTACTAAAAATTTAACTGTTTTGTTCCCCAGCTTTACTGAAACCAGGGGTTCGGCTGGGGAATCCAATTCCTCAACCCCCGGTCCCCATCAGTCTGAATCCTCTGTACCAATCATGAGCAAATCTGCCTCTGGAACAGATGCAGACTGAGGTTTCCAATGATCTGATTGTCTCTTCGGGCACTCATTTTTCCAGTGCCCCTTCCCCCTGCAAATTGCACACTGATCTCTCCTTAGCGGAATTCTATTTCCCCAATTCCCTCCTACTCTATGCCCTCTTCCACGTCCTTGTCCTTTCAGAAAACCCCTTCCCTGAGAGGGAGTTTGTGCCCGGGCAAATGCAGCTGCCAAGATTGCAGCATTTTGCCTCTTATCTTTCAGTTTCTCCTTTTGTTTTTCCTTTCTCTCTACTTCTTCCCTGTTATGGTACACCTTATATGCAATTTCTATTAATTGCGATATTGACATCCCCGACATACCATCTACTTTCTGAAGCTTTCTCCTTATATCTGGTGCTGATTGTCCTACAAATAATGTAGTAAAAGTCATTTTATTTGCTTCGTCCTCGGGATCCAAGTCTGTGCATTTTCGGGCAGTTTCACATAACCGCTCGTAAAATGCAGAGGGATCCTCATTCTTACCCTGTGCGACTTGATATAGTTTTGCAATATTTTTGGGCCTGGGTACTCCATGCTTTACCCCATATAATATTAACTGTTGGTACTGTTTAGTCATTAACCTGCCTGCCCCTGTGTTTTGATCCCAACCCGGTTCCTGGGCCGGCATAAAACGGTCTGGTCCGTCTCTAGCATTTTGGCTTTTATTCTCCTCTTGAGCTTTGTCTAATACCATTCTTTTCTCCTCAGGTGCAAGCAAAGTATTTAAAAGCACCTGTAAATCCTGCCAATCTGGATTATGATTCTCAATTATCATTTTAAAGGATTGATACATCTTCTCTGGATTTTCTCGGTACGACCCGGCAGACTCCTTCCAATTCATTACATCTGTAGTTGAAAAAGGGACCTTCACATACACAGGCATCCCGTCTGGTCCGACTGCTTGACGCAGCGGAGCCTGAATCGCGGGGTTTTGTTGAGCCCGAGTAGCCCGAGTTCTGCCTGCAATCGGGCTACATGCCTCACTTCCCTTCTTTCTGCTGTCGACACTATCTTGATCTCTTTCCGGAGAGACCAATAATTGTACATCCTCTTCCTCATCACCCACTTCTAAACATCTTTTCCCAATGCTACAAGCAGAGCAACACCGAGGCATTTTCTCTTTGTTTCCCATCATCATTAACACATTTGAGTCAGAGATCAATAGCTTACATTTTTTTCTAGTTTCATGATCATTTCTCAGAGAGAAGAATAAATCTACATATGGGACCTCATCCCATTTGTTCTGTCTTCTGCAAAACAACGTAAGTTGCAAGATTGTATTATAGTTTAGCGTTCCCATTTCTGGCCATTTTTCCTCATCCTCCAGTTTATACATTGGCCACCACTGAGTACAGTATTCCTTTAATTTTCTCCTTGTTAAAGGATTCCCACCAAACTTACTCCAATGTTTCAGGATGCATCCTAAAGGAGAACAGGAGGATACCCCCACAGATTGTCCTGTTCCCATATTATTACCCTTAAAAGAACGTTCTTACCAATTACGCTTTCGTACACTCCAGTCGTCACTGTCCAAACGTGTACAAAGCTTACCTTTGGTTACCACAACCAATTACCCTTGTATCATACCCTTTATGCAATGTCTCTTAATAATTACTGCGTTGCACCTTTGAGCCGCTTACCTGTTCCGACCAGGGAGAGTGCTCACGGAGTCCCCGAACAAAACGGTCGGTGCGCGCTGGAGTCCGATGAGCAGTGTCTCCCCGCCGGCACTGGCAAGACGATCCGGGCAAGGCTTTACAGTGAGAGTCCCACCTGGGTCGCCAGAACACTGTTGTCCGAAAAGCGGATTCGTTGCCCGATGTGCAATGAGCCAATAATTACACACTCAGGAGAGACATTTGTTTATTTATTTCAGAGTTGCGCAAGCTTGGGTGCTCGGTGGTTTCCCACAAATCAAGCACACACCCCCAACTTTTCAAGTAGCATTTATACACACAAATTGCCAGATTTACGACTTTCCCTTTTACACTGATTGGTTAGTGATTTCTTCATTCCCTGGATCCCACCCCTGCTCCTCAAGGTCCTGGTCAATTAACACTGCCCCAGCAGGGACAGTAGGTGTTATCTCCCAAGGCCCTGAGGAAGAAGACATAATCCAGACCCCTTAGTCAGCACTGTTTCAACAGTGCGAGGAAGCTTTGCTTCCCAAGGTCCTGGCGCCCAAACAGGCCTTATTTCTCAGCCTTGGCATCCTCCCTTTCGGAGAGTGGGGCACAGGAATGCAGACTGCTTGTAACTCCCTTATCTTTCCAGCCTGCACCAGCTCTGAGGCCCTTTCTTACCGAACTAGGAGCGCGGCCTAAGGCTTCAGCAAATTTAGCTACTCATGCTAAGCAAGTGTGCGGCTACTCAGGCTAAGCAACTTCTATCTAAGATAGAAGTTATCCAAATCTACCTACTTCAAACATTCTTTCTGAGCTTCTCAGAGTTGTCTTGTAACAATTCCCCCCTTTGAGACTTCTGTGATCATTTTCATATTAGTCTCACTCTTTTAAAATCTTTCCCATATTAATTTTGTAAAACACTTGGATATGCATTGAATCACTACATTAACGCATACAAAAACTACTAGCACCATTCCCAAAATTGTTAAACTTTTTTTAACCCATGAGCTCACATCAGGGAACCAGGAAGTCAACCATTTCCATGTTTCTTCAAATCCGAAAGAAGTATCATCTTTCTGAACCCCATGTAAGATTTCAGTCTGCTTCCAGATTTCATTTAGATCGGTAGAAATTCTCCCGCTTTGATCCACATATACACAGCAACTAGTATTTATTACTGTACATACTCCTCCCTGAGATGCCAATAACATATCTAGAGCCATCCTGTTTTGGGTACTTATTTTAGCAATTTCTGAAACCTCCTCTTGTAAAGCTGCAGTGGCATCAGAGGTTTTATTCCCTATTTTTTTCAATAACTGCTGAAATATTTACTATTGCTTTTTCAAGTTCACTCACTCCCAATTGTGGAAACAGCCACCTTACGAATGACTGAAACCTAGTAGGTCGATCTATTAAAGGATTACTGACCCTCTTTTGTCTCCTCATGAATGTTCTTAGCCAGGATTTTTGATATTTATTACCCAATTCTTTTCTTATAGTAACATTAGGGATTATTGCCCCTAAAGTACACGTCCCTGACCAATTAGGAGGTAGCACTTTTCGTGCCTTGTTCCCACACAACCAATACCATCCACTACCTTTTGGAACACGCCACCCATTTAGTTCCTTACTTGGCCACTTATAACCTATTTCAGGTATATGAGAGCTATCTTTATAACCTCCTACCTTAATGGCTCCACTGCAGTTGATCGGTTGCTTTCCATAAAGTACAGTTTTCTCCCACCATCTATTACTATTATTACATCTTCGGATACATTGATAATAATCTCCTGTCACACTCTGGACTTCCCATTCCTGTTCGGTTGTTTCATCATATTTCGTTTGATCACTATCATTTCTTATCTGTTTCATAAATTCCATAAAGGAAAAATTAAGAGGCACTCCAATTAGGGGGAAGCCCTTGTTGGAATGTTCAGGGAAGTGGGTACACACCCAGCAATCCCTCTGGTTAACTATCTTCATAGATTTCGTAATTACTTCCAAATGGAGATTGTGACCCCAAAATCCTTCCTGATTCCTTTTAATTGTTTGGCTCAGGCAACCTAGAAAAGCTAACCACCACATTTCTCCCCTGGTTATTAAGGAGAACATCATCTTTACACAGATGCCATAACAACAATATTAACCCTATTCCTAACAAACAGATTAAAGCAATTCTTCCCTGCGTACAATCCAAATTTAAAACCGATTCGCTTCCAATACAACTCATATATCTTTATATATTTTCAGCTTTAAAGGTTGAACTTGTTCAGCTTTCCACGTCTCTCGAGGTACTGCTTTCACTCGGGTGTAGTGGATCCAGGAATCAATTCCCTGCAGTTTCACAGCAGTATTTGTTGTTAGCAGTACAAGATACGGTCCTCTCCACTTTTCTGCCAATGGCTCATCCTTCCAGGTCCGAAGATACACTTGATCTCCCGGCTGGAATGAATGTACAGGTGAATCTAAAAGTACAGGAGATCTTAACTGGATGTACCTACGGAGAGAAGTAAGAACCTTTGCCATAGACAAGAGATAATCACTTAAAATTTGATCGCCCTTAACGTGCATTTGAATTTCATTTCCAGTTAGATTTACAGTGTAAGGTTTACCATACAGTATCTCAAATGGACTAACTTTCTCCCTAACCCTTGGGGTTATTCTGATTCTTAATAATGCCAGAGGTAAAACATCAGTCCATTTCATCTGAGTCTCCTGACACCATTTTCCTACCTGTCTCTTAATTGTTTGATTCATTCTTTCCACTTTTCCACTGGATTGTGGCCTCCAGGGGGTATGTAAGTCCCATTTAATTTGTAGTATTTTTGAGATTTGCTGTACTATTTCTGCTATAAAATGAGGTCCCCTATCTGAAGAAAACCCTTCTGGTACCCCAAATCTTGGTATAATTTCTTTGAATAACATTTTTACTACTTCCCTGGCTTTATTGGTACGACACGGGAAAGCCTCAGGCCATCCTGAAAAGGTGTCAACAATTACCAACAAATATTTATATCCATTACATCTTGGTAATTCAGAAAAATCAATTTGCCAGTAATCCCCAGGCATGAAGGCCCTTTTTACTTCCCCTGGGGGGGGCTTCTTCTGAACCTTGGGATTATTTCTAAGACAGATTTCACATTTTTGTGTAATACCCTTTACAATTATTAGCATACTGACTCCCACAGCAAATCTTTTAACTGTTTCAACCAGTGCCTCGGCTCCCATGTGGGTGCTATCATGTATTTGCTTCATCAGCTTCTTCATTATCGGCAAAGTTACCACACATTGTCCAGTAGATGTCACCTACCATCCTTTGGGAGTTTTTATGCATTTCAGTATTTCTGCTAATTTATTTTCTTTTTCAGTGTATACTGGAATTTCCATTTTTAACATTCTTTCTGGAACTAAGGCTGCCACCGACACGGATAATGCTGCCCTTTTTGCAGCCTCATCGGCCCTTTTGTGCCCTTTAACTATGTCAGTCTGTCCGGACTGGTGCGCTTTGCAATGCGTTACTGCTATTTCTTTGGGTTTATTAACTGCTTTGAGTAGTCTCATAATCTCCTTACTGTATTTTATAGGATTCCCTTGAGAAGATAGCAATCCTCTTTCTTTCCAAATTGCGCCATGGGCATGTATAACCCCAAAGGCGTATTTTGAATCTGTAAACACATTAGTCCGTTTTCCCTCTGATAATTCCAGAGCCCGGGTTAAAGCAATCAGTTCTGCTTTCTGGGCGGATGTATTTGCTGGTAGCGATCTTGCTTCGATTTCTCCTTCCAAAGTGACAACAGCGTATCCAGCCCTTCTTTCTCCCTTTATTATAAAACTGCTCCCATCGGTAAATAATTCCCAGTCCGGATTCTGCAATATCTCTCAAATCTGGACGGCTGGAATATACTCGCTCAATAGTTTGCAGACAGTCATGAGCCAACCTCCCCTCTTCATGAAGTGGTAATAAAGATGCGCCTTACCGGTTTAGCTTCTTGTTTTAATTCCACCTTTACCGGTTCTGCACATCTGGCTTTTCCAGATTTCTCCATTGCCCACACAAAAGGGACTACTGCGTCCATTACTTCAGAGGGAATTTCGCTTGGTCCATCCTCCACCTGTTCGGAATCCAGTGCTTTCTGCAACATATATGCTTGTGCCTTCCAGGCGTTACTTTGTGGAATGTGCACCTTAACTTTGTTTTGATCAAAGGTTATCTGTGCCCCCAGTTTATTCAGTAAATCCCTCCCCATTAGGGGTAATGGGCATTCTGGCATATAGAAGAATTCATGTGTTAACACCCTGTTTCCTATTTCACATTTAATTGGTTGAAAGAAAGGTTTGACCTCTCGCTTTCCCGTGGCCCCAATTACTGGCATAGAGAATTTACTCATTGGTCCCTTACAGCTATTTAGTACTGAATATGTTGCTCCAGTGTCTACTAAAAATTTAACTGTTTTGTTCCCCAGCTTTACTGAAACCAGGGGTTCGGCTGGGGAATCCAATTCCTCAACCCCCGGTCCCCATCAGTCTGAATCCTCTGTACCAATCATGAGCAAATCTGCCTCTGGAACAGATGCAGACTGAGGTTTCCAATGATCTGATTGTCTCTTCGGGCACTCATTTTTCCAGTGCCCCTTCCCCCTGCAAATTGCACACTGATCTCTCCTTAGCGGAATTCTATTTCCCCAATTCCCTCCTACTCTATGCCCTCTTCCACGTCCTTGTCCTTTCAGAAAACCCCTTCCCTGAGAGGGAGTTTGTGCCCGGGCAAATGCAGCTGCCAAGATTGCAGCATTTTGCCTCTTATCTTTCAGTTTCTCCTTTTGTTTTTCCTTTCTCTCTACTTCTTCCCTGTTATGGTACACCTTATATGCAATTTCTATTAATTGCGATATTGACATCCCCGACATACCATCTACTTTCTGAAGCTTTCTCCTTATATCTGGTGCTGATTGTCCTACAAATAATGTAGTAAAAGTCATTTTATTTGCTTCGTCCTCGGGATCCAAGTCTGTGCATTTTCGGGCAGTTTCACATAACCGCTCGTAAAATGCAGAGGGATCCTCATTCTTACCCTGTGCGACTTGATATAGTTTTGCAATATTTTTGGGCCTGGGTACTCCATGCTTTACCCCATATAATATTAACTGTTGGTACTGTTTAGTCATTAACCTGCCTGCCCCTGTGTTTTGATCCCAACCCGGTTCCTGGGCCGGCATAAAACGGTCTGGTCCGTCTCTAGCATTTTGGCTTTTATTCTCCTCTTGAGCTTTGTCTAATACCATTCTTTTCTCCTCAGGTGCAAGCAAAGTATTTAAAAGCACCTGTAAATCCTGCCAATCTGGATTATGATTCTCAATTATCATTTTAAAGGATTGATACATCTTCTCTGGATTTTCTCGGTACGACCCGGCAGACTCCTTCCAATTCATTACATCTGTAGTTGAAAAAGGGACCTTCACATACACAGGCATCCCGTCTGGTCCGACTGCTTGACGCAGCGGAGCCTGAATCGCGGGGTTTTGTTGAGCCCGAGTAGCCCGAGTTCTGCCTGCAATCGGGCTACATGCCTCACTTCCCTTCTTTCTGCTGTCGACACTATCTTGATCTCTTTCCGGAGAGACCAATAATTGTACATCCTCTTCCTCATCACCCACTTCTAAACATCTTTTCCCAATGCTACAAGCAGAGCAACACCGAGGCATTTTCTCTTTGTTTCCCATCATCATTAACACATTTGAGTCAGAGATCAATAGCTTACATTTTTTTCTAGTTTCATGATCATTTCTCAGAGAGAAGAACAAATCTACATATGGGACCTCATCCCATTTGTTCTGTCTTCTGCAAAACAACGTAAGTTGCAAGATTGTATTATAGTTTAGCGTTCCCATTTCTGGCCATTTTTCCTCATCCTCCAGTTTATACATTGGCCACCACTGAGTACAGTATTCCTTTAATTTTCTCCTTGTTAAAGGATTCCCACCAAACTTACTCCAATGTTTCAGGATGCATCCTAAAGGAGAACAGGAGGATACCCCCACAGATTGTCCTGTTCCCATATTATTACCCTTAAAAGAACGTTCTTACCAATTACGCTTTCGTACACTCCAGTCGTCACTGTCCAAACGTGTACAAAGCTTACCTTTGGTTACCACAACCAATTACCCTTGTATCATACCCTTTATGCAATGTCTCTTAATAATTACTGCGTTGCACCTTTGAGCCGCTTACCTGTTCCGACCAGGGAGAGTGCTCACGGAGTCCCCGAACAAAACGGTCGGTGCGCGCTGGAGTCCGATGAGCAGTGTCTCCCCGCCGGCACTGGCAAGACGATCCGGGCAAGGCTTTACAGTGAGAGTCCCACCTGGGTCGCCAGAACACTGTTGTCCGAAAAGCGGATTCGTTGCCCGATGTGCAATAAGCCAGTAATTACACACTCAGGAGAGACATTTGTTTATTTATTTCAGAGTTGCGCAAGCTTGGGTGCTCGGTGGTTTCCCACAAATCAAGCACACACCCCCAACTTTTCAAGTAGCATTTATACACACAAATTGCCAGATTTACGACTTTCCCTTTTACACTGATTGGTTAGTGATTTCTTCATTCCCTGGATCCCACCCCTGCTCCTCAAGGTCCTGGTCAATTAACACTGCCCCAGCAGGGACAGTAGGTGTTATCTCCCAAGGCCCTGAGGAAGAAGACATAATCCAGACCCCTTAGTCAGCACTGTTTCAACAGTGCGAGGAAGCTTTGCTTCCCAAGGTCCTGGCGCCCAAACAGGCCTTATTTCTCAGCCTTGGCATCCTCCCTTTCGGAGAGTGGGGCACAGGAATGCAGACTGCTTGTAACTCCCTTATCTTTCCAGCCTGCACCAGCTCTGAGGCCCTTTCTTACCGAACTAGGAGCGCGGCCTAAGGCTTCAGCAAATTTAGCTACTCATGCTAAGCAAGTGTGCGGCTACTCAGGCTAAGCAACTTCTATCTAAGATAGAAGTTATCCAAATCTACCTACTTCAAACATTCTTTCTGAGCTTCTCAGAGTTGTCTTGTAACAATTCCCCCCTTTGAGACTTCTGTGATCATTTTCATATTAGTCTCACTCTTTTAAAATCTTTCCCATATTAATTTTGTAAAACACTTGGATATGCATTGAATCACTACATTAACGCATACAAAAACTACTAGCACCATTCCCAAAATTGTTAAACATTTTTTAACCCATGAGCTCACATCAGGGAACCAGGAAGTCAACCATTTCCATGTTTCTTCAAATCCGAAAGAAGTATCATCTTTCTGAACCCCATGTAAGATTTCAGTCTGCTTCCAGATTTCATTTAGATCGGTAGAAATTCTCCCGCTTTGATCCACATATACACAGCAACTAGTATTTATTACTGTACATACTCCTCCCTGAGATGCCAATAACATATCTAGAGCCATCCTGTTTTGGGTACTTATTTTAGCAATTTCTGAAACCTCCTCTTGTAAAGCTGCAGTGGCATCAGAGGTTTTATTCCCTATTTTTTTCAATAACTGCTGAAATATTTACTATTGCTTTTTCAAGTTCACTCACTCCCAGTTGTGGAAACAGCCACCTTACGAATGACTGAAACCTAGTAGGTCGATCTATTAAAGGATTACTGACCCTCTTTTGTCTCCTCATGAATGTTCTTAGCCAGGATTTTTGATATTTATTACCCAATTCTTTTCTTATAGTAACATTAGGGATTATTGCCCCTAAAGTACACGTCCCTGACCAATTAGGAGGTAGCACTTTTCGTGCCTTGTTCCCACACAACCAATACCATCCACTACCTTTTGGAACACGCCACCCATTTAGTTCCTTACTTGGCCACTTATAACCTATTTCAGGTATATGAGAGCTATCTTTATAACCTCCTACCTTAATGGCTCCACTGCAGTTGATCGGTTGCTTTCCATAAAGTACAGTTTTCTCCCACCATCTATTACTATTATTACATCTTCGGATACATTGATAATAATCTCCTGTCACACTCTGGACTTCCCATTCCTGTTCGGTTGTTTCATCATATTTCGTTTGATCACTATCATTTCTTATCTGTTTCATAAATTCCATAAAGGAAAAATTAAGAGGCACTCCAATTAGGGGGAAGCCCTTGTTGGAATGTTCAGGGAAGTGGGTACACACCCAGCAATCCCTCTGGTTAACTATCTTCATAGATTTCGTAATTACTTCCAAATGGAGATTGTGACCCCAAAATCCTTCCTGATTCCTTTTAATTGTTTGGCTCAGGCAACCTAGAAAAGCTAACCACCACATTTCTCCCCTGGTTATTAAGGAGAACATTATTTTTACACAGATGCCATAACAACAATATTAACCCTATTCCTAACAAACAGATTAAAGCAATTCTTCCCTGCGTACAATCCAAATTTAAAACCGATTCGCTTCCAATACAACTCATATATCTTTATATATTTTCAGCTTTAAAGGTTGAACTTGTTCAGCTTTCCACGTCTCTCGAGGTACTGCTTTCACTCGGGTGTAGTGGATCCAGGAATCAATTCCCTGCAGTTTCACAGCAGTATTTGTTGTTAGCAGTACAAGATACGGTCCTCTCCACTTTTCTGCCAATGGCTCATCCTTCCAGGTCCGAAGATACACTTGATCTCCCGGCTGGAATGAATGTACAGGTGAATCTAAAAGTACAGGAGATCTTAACTGGATGTACCTACGGAGAGAAGTAAGAACCTTTGCCATAGACAAGAGATAATCACTTAAAATTTGATCGCCCTTAACGTGCATTTGAATTTCATTTCCAGTTAGATTTACAGTGTAAGGTTTACCATACAGTATCTCAAATGGACTAACTTTCTCCCTAACCCTTGGGGTTATTCTGATTCTTAATAATGCCAGAGGTAAAACATCAGTCCATTTCATCTGAGTCTCCTGACACCATTTTCCTACCTGTCTCTTAATTGTTTGATTCATTCTTTCCACTTTTCCACTGGATTGTGGCCTCCAGGGGGTATGTAAGTCCCATTTAATTTGTAGTATTTTTGAGATTTGCTGTACTATTTCTGCTATAAAATGAGGTCCCCTATCTGAAGAAAACCCTTCTGGTACCCCAAATCTTGGTATAATTTCTTTGAATAACATTTTTACTACTTCCCTGGCTTTATTGGTACGACACGGGAAAGCCTCAGGCCATCCTGAAAAGGTGTCAACAATTACCAACAAATATTTATATCCATTACATCTTGGTAATTCAGAAAAATCAATTTGCCAGTAATCCCCAGGCATGAAGGCCCTTTTTACTTCCCCTGGGGGGGGCTTCTTCTGAACCTTGGGATTATTTCTAAGACAGATTTCACATTTTTGTGTAATACCCTTTACAATTATTAGCATACTGACTCCCACAGCAAATCTTTTAACTGTTTCAACCAGTGCCTCGGCTCCCATGTGGGTGCTATCATGTATTTGCTTCATCAGCTTCTTCATTATCGGCAAAGTTACCACACATTGTCCAGTAGATGTCACCTACCATCCTTTGGGAGTTTTTATGCATTTCAGTATTTCTGCTAATTTATTTTCTTTTTCAGTGTATACTGGAATTTCCATTTTTAACATTCTTTCTGGAACTAAGGCTGCCACCGACACGGATAATGCTGCCCTTTTTGCAGCCTCATCGGCCCTTTTGTGCCCTTTAACTATGTCAGTCTGTCCGGACTGGTGCGCTTTGCAATGCGTTACTGCTATTTCTTTGGGTTTATTAACTGCTTTGAGTAGTCTCATAATCTCCTTACTGTATTTTATAGGATTCCCTTGAGAAGATAGCAATCCTCTTTCTTTCCAAATTGCGCCATGGGCATGTATAACCCCAAAGGCGTATTTTGAATCTGTAAACACATTAGTCCGTTTTCCCTCTGATAATTCCAGAGCCCGGGTTAAAGCAATCAGTTCTGCTTTCTGGGCGGATGTATTTGCTGGTAGCGATCTTGCTTCGATTTCTCCTTCCAAAGTGACAACAGCGTATCCAGCCCTTCTTTCTCCCTTTATTATAAAACTGCTCCCATCGGTAAATAATTCCCAGTCCGGATTCTGCAATATCTCTCAAATCTGGACGGCTGGAATATACTCGCTCAATAGTTTGCAGACAGTCATGAGCCAACCTCCCCTCTTCATGAAGTGGTAATAAAGATGCGCCTTACCGGTTTAGCTTCTTGTTTTAATTCCACCTTTACCGGTTCTGCACATCTGGCTTTTCCAGATTTCTCCATTGCCCACACAAAAGGGACTACTGCGTCCATTACTTCAGAGGGAATTTCGCTTGGTCCATCCTCCACCTGTTCGGAATCCAGTGCTTTCTGCAACATATATGCTTGTGCCTTCCAGGCGTTACTTTGTGGAATGTGCACCTTAACTTTGTTTTGATCAAAGGTTATCTGTGCCCCCAGTTTATTCAGTAAATCCCTCCCCATTAGGGGTAATGGGCATTCTGGCATATAGAAGAATTCATGTGTTAACACCCTGTTTCCTATTTCACATTTAATTGGTTGAAAGAAAGGTTTGACCTCTCGCTTTCCCGTGGCCCCAATTACTGGCATAGAGAATTTACTCATTGGTCCCTTACAGCTATTTAGTACTGAATATGTTGCTCCAGTGTCTACTAAAAATTTAACTGTTTTGTTCCCCAGCTTTACTGAAACCAGGGGTTCGGCTGGGGAATCCAATTCCTCAACCCCCGGTCCCCATCAGTCTGAATCCTCTGTACCAATCATGAGCAAATCTGCCTCTGGAACAGATGCAGACTGAGGTTTCCAATGATCTGATTGTCTCTTCGGGCACTCATTTTTCCAGTGCCCCTTCCCCCTGCAAATTGCACACTGATCTCTCCTTAGCGGAATTCTATTTCCCCAATTCCCTCCTACTCTATGCCCTCTTCCACGTCCTTGTCCTTTCAGAAAACCCCTTCCCTGAGAGGGAGTTTGTGCCCGGGCAAATGCAGCTGCCAAGATTGCAGCATTTTGCCTCTTATCTTTCAGTTTCTCCTTTTGTTTTTCCTTTCTCTCTACTTCTTCCCTGTTATGGTACACCTTATATGCAATTTCTATTAATTGCGATATTGACATCCCCGACATACCATCTACTTTCTGAAGCTTTCTCCTTATATCTGGTGCTGATTGTCCTACAAATAATGTAGTAAAAGTCATTTTATTTGCTTCGTCCTCGGGATCCAAGTCTGTCCATTTTCGGGCAGTTTCACATAACCGCTCGTAAAATGCAGAGGGATCCTCATTCTTACCCTGTGCGACTTGATATAGTTTTGCAATATTTTTGGGCCTGGGTACTCCATGCTTTACCCCATATAATATTAACTGTTGGTACTGTTTAGTCATTAACCTGCCTGCCCCTGTGTTTTGATCCCAACCCGGTTCCTGGGCCGGCATAAAACGGTCTGGTCCGTCTCTAGCATTTTGGCTTTTATTCTCCTCTTGAGCTTTGTCTAATACCATTCTTTTCTCCTCAGGTGCAAGCAAAGTATTTAAAAGCACCTGTAAATCCTGCCAATCTGGATTATGATTCTCAATTATCATTTTAAAGGATTGATACATCTTCTCTGGATTTTCTCGGTACGACCCGGCAGACTCCTTCCAATTCATTACATCTGTAGTTGAAAAAGGGACCTTCACATACACAGGCATCCCGTCTGGTCCGACTGCTTGACGCAGCGGAGCCTGAATCGCGGGGTTTTGTTGAGCCCGAGTAGCCCGAGTTCTGCCTGCAATCGGGCTACATGCCTCACTTCCCTTCTTTCTGCTGTCGACACTATCTTGATCTCTTTCCGGAGAGACCAATAATTGTACATCCTCTTCCTCATCACCCACTTCTAAACATCTTTTCCCAATGCTACAAGCAGAGCAACACCGAGGCATTTTCTCTTTGTTTCCCATCATCATTAACACATTTGAGTCAGAGATCAATAGCTTACATTTTTTTCTAGTTTCATGATCATTTCTCAGAGAGAAGAACAAATCTACATATGGGACCTCATCCCATTTGTTCTGTCTTCTGCAAAACAACGTAAGTTGCAAGATTGTATTATAGTTTAGCGTTCCCATTTCTGGCCATTTTTCCTCATCCTCCAGTTTATACATTGGCCACCACTGAGTACAGTATTCCTTTAATTTTCTCCTTGTTAAAGGATTCCCACCAAACTTACTCCAATGTTTCAGGATGCATCCTAAAGGAGAACAGGAGGATACCCCCACAGATTGTCCTGTTCCCATATTATTACCCTTAAAAGAACGTTCTTACCAATTACGCTTTCGTACACTCCAGTCGTCACTGTCCAAACGTGTACAAAGCTTACCTTTGGTTACCACAACCAATTACCCTTGTATCATACCCTTTATGCAATGTCTCTTAATAATTACTGCGTTGCACCTTTGAGCCGCTTACCTGTTCCGACCAGGGAGAGTGCTCACGGAGTCCCCGAACAAAACGGTCGGTGCGCGCTGGAGTCCGATGAGCAGTGTCTCCCCGCCGGCACTGGCAAGACGATCCGGGCAAGGCTTTACAGTGAGAGTCCCACCTGGGTCGCCAGAACACTGTTGTCCGAAAAGCGGATTCGTTGCCCGGTGTGCAATAAGCCAGTAATTACACACTCAGGAGAGACATTTGTTTATTTATTTCAGAGTTGCGCAAGCTTGGGTGCTCGGTGGTTTCCCACAAATCAAGCACACACCCCCAACTTTTCAAGTAGCATTTATACACACAAATTGCCAGATTTACGACTTTCCCTTTTACACTGATTGGTTAGTGATTTCTTCATTCCCTGGATCCCACCCCTGCTCCTCAAGGTCCTGGTCAATTAACACTGCCCCAGCAGGGACAGTAGGTGTTATCTCCCAAGGCCCTGAGGAAGAAGACATAATCCAGACCCCTTAGTCAGCACTGTTTCAACAGTGCGAGGAAGCTTTGCTTCCCAAGGTCCTGGCGCCCAAACAGGCCTTATTTCTCAGCCTTGGCATCCTCCCTTTCGGAGAGTGGGGCACAGGAATGCAGACTGCTTGTAACTCCCTTATCTTTCCAGCCTGCACCAGCTCTGAGGCCCTTTCTTACCGAACTAGGAGTGCGGCCTAAGGCTTCAGCAAATTTAGCTACTCATGCTAAGCAAGTGTGCGGCTACTCAGGCTAAGCAACTTCTATCTAAGATAGAAGTTATCCAAATCTACCTACTTCAAACATTCTTTCTGAGCTTCTCAGAGTTGTCTTGTAACAATTCCCCCCTTTGAGACTTCTGTGATCATTTTCATATTAGTCTCACTCTTTTAAAATCTTTCCCATATTAATTTTGTAAAACACTTGGATATGCATTGAATCACTACATTAACGCATACAAAAACTACTAGCACCATTCCCAAAATTGTTAAACATTTTTTAACCCATGAGCTCACATCAGGGAACCAGGAAGTCAACCATTTCCATGTTTCTTCAAATCCGAAAGAAGTATCATCTTTCTGAACCCCATGTAAGATTTCAGTCTGCTTCCAGATTTCATTTAGATCGGTAGAAATTCTCCCGCTTTGATCCACATATACACAGCAACTAGTATTTATTACTGTACATACTCCTCCCTGAGATGCCAATAACATATCTAGAGCCATCCTGTTTTGGGTACTTATTTTAGCAATTTCTGAAACCTCCTCTTGTAAAGCTGCAGTGGCATCAGAGGTTTTATTCCCTATTTTTTTCAATAACTGCTGAAATATTTACTATTGCTTTTTCAAGTTCACTCACTCCCAGTTGTGGAAACAGCCACCTTACGAATGACTGAAACCTAGTAGGTCGATCTATTAAAGGATTACTGACCCTCTTTTGTCTCCTCATGAATGTTCTTAGCCAGGATTTTTGATATTTATTACCCAATTCTTTTCTTATAGTAACATTAGGGATTATTGCCCCTAAAGTACACGTCCCTGACCAATTAGGAGGTAGCACTTTTCGTGCCTTGTTCCCACACAACCAATACCATCCACTACCTTTTGGAACACGCCACCCATTTAGTTCCTTACTTGGCCACTTATAACCTATTTCAGGTATATGAGAGCTATCTTTATAACCTCCTACCTTAATGGCTCCACTGCAGTTGATCGGTTGCTTTCCATAAAGTACAGTTTTCTCCCACCATCTATTACTATTATTACATCTTCGGATACATTGATAATAATCTCCTGTCACACTCTGGACTTCCCATTCCTGTTCGGTTGTTTCATCATATTTCGTTTGATCACTATCATTTCTTATCTGTTTCATAAATTCCATAAAGGAAAAATTAAGAGGCACTCCAATTAGGGGGAAGCCCTTGTTGGAATGTTCAGGGAAGTGGGTACACACCCAGCAATCCCTCTGGTTAACTATCTTCATAGATTTCGTAATTACTTCCAAATGGAGATTGTGACCCCAAAATCCTTCCTGATTCCTTTTAATTGTTTGGCTCAGGCAACCTAGAAAAGCTAACCACCACATTTCTCCCCTGGTTATTAAGGAGAACATTATTTTTACACAGATGCCATAACAACAATATTAACCCTATTCCTAACAAACAGATTAAAGCAATTCTTCCCTGCGTACAATCCAAATTTAAAACCGATTCGCTTCCAATACAACTCATATATCTTTATATATTTTCAGCTTTAAAGGTTGAACTTGTTCAGCTTTCCACGTCTCTCGAGGTACTGCTTTCACTCGGGTGTAGTGGATCCAGGAATCAATTCCCTGCAGTTTCACAGCAGTATTTGTTGTTAGCAGTACAAGATACGGTCCTCTCCACTTTTCTGCCAATGGCTCATCCTTCCAGGTCCGAAGATACACTTGATCTCCCGGCTGGAATGAATGTACAGGTGAATCTAAAAGTACAGGAGATCTTAACTGGATGTACCTACGGAGAGAAGTAAGAACCTTTGCCATAGACAAGAGATAATCACTTAAAATTTGATCGCCCTTAACGTGCATTTGAATTTCATTTCCAGTTAGATTTACAGTGTAAGGTTTACCATACAGTATCTCAAATGGACTAACTTTCTCCCTAACCCTTGGGGTTATTCTGATTCTTAATAATGCCAGAGGTAAAACATCAGTCCATTTCATCTGAGTCTCCTGACACCATTTTCCTGCCTGTCTCTTAATTGTTTGATTCATTCTTTCCACTTTTCCACTGGATTGTGGCCTCCAGGGGGTATGTAAGTCCCATTTAATTTGTAGTATTTTTGAGATTTGCTGTACTATTTCTGCTATAAAATGAGGTCCCCTATCTGAAGAAAACCCTTCTGGTACCCCAAATCTTGGTATAATTTCTTTGAATAACATTTTTACTACTTCCCTGGCTTTATTGGTACGACACGGGAAAGCCTCAGGCCATCCTGAAAAGGTGTCAACAATTACCAACAAATATTTATATCCATTACATCTTGGTAATTCAGAAAAATCAATTTGCCAGTAATCCCCAGGCATGAAGGCCCTTTTTACTTCCCCTGGGGGGGGCTTCTTCTGAACCTTGGGATTATTTCTAAGACAGATTTCACATTTTTGTGTAATACCCTTTACAATTATTAGCATACTGACTCCCACAGCAAATCTTTTAACTGTTTCAACCAGTGCCTCGGCTCCCATGTGGGTGCTATCATGTATTTGCTTCATCAGCTTCTTCATTATCGGCAAAGTTACCACACATTGTCCAGTAGATGTCACCTACCATCCTTTGGGAGTTTTTATGCATTTCAGTATTTCTGCTAATTTATTTTCTTTTTCAGTGTATACTGGAATTTCCATTTTTAACATTCTTTCTGGAACTAAGGCTGCCACCGACACGGATAATGCTGCCCTTTTTGCAGCCTCATCGGCCCTTTTGTTCCCTTTAACTATGTCAGTCTGTCCGGACTGGTGCGCTTTGCAATGCGTTACTGCTATTTCTTTGGGTTTATTAACTGCTTTGAGTAGTCTCATAATCTCCTTACTGTATTTTATAGGATTCCCTTGAGAAGATAGCAATCCTCTTTCTTTCCAAATTGCGCCATGGGCATGTATAACCCCAAAGGCGTATTTTGAATCTGTAAACACATTAGTCCGTTTTCCCTCTGATAATTCCAGAGCCCGGGTTAAAGCAATCAGTTCTGCTTTCTGGGCGGATGTATTTGCTGGTAGCGATCTTGCTTCGATTTCTCCTTCCAAAGTGACAACAGCGTATCCAGCCCTTCTTTCTCCCTTTATTATAAAACTGCTCCCATCGGTAAATAATTCCCAGTCCGGATTCTGCAATATCTCTCAAATCTGGACGGCTGGAATATACTCGCTCAATAGTTTGCAGACAGTCATGAGCCAACCTCCCCTCTTCATGAAGTGGTAATAAAGATGCGCCTTACCGGTTTAGCTTCTTGTTTTAATTCCACCTTTACCGGTTCTGCACATCTGGCTTTTCCAGATTTCTCCATTGCCCACACAAAAGGGACTACTGCGTCCATTACTTCAGAGGGAATTTCGCTTGGTCCATCCTCCACCTGTTCGGAATCCAGTGCTTTCTGCAACATATATGCTTGTGCCTTCCAGGCGTTACTTTGTGGAATGTGCACCTTAACTTTGTTTTGATCAAAGGTTATCTGTGCCCCCAGTTTATTCAGTAAATCCCTCCCCATTAGGGGTAATGGGCATTCTGGCATATAGAAGAATTCATGTGTTAACACCCTGTTTCCTATTTCACATTTAATTGGTTGAAAGAAAGGTTTGACCTCTCGCTTTCCCGTGGCCCCAATTACTGGCATAGAGAATTTACTCATTGGTCCCTTACAGCTATTTAGTACTGAATATGTTGCTCCAGTGTCTACTAAAAATTTAACTGTTTTGTTCCCCAGCTTTACTGAAACCAGGGGTTCGGCTGGGGAATCCAATTCCTCAACCCCCGGTCCCCATCAGTCTGAATCCTCTGTACCAATCATGAGCAAATCTGCCTCTGGAACAGATGCAGACTGAGGTTTCCAATGATCTGATTGTCTCTTCGGGCACTCATTTTTCCAGTGCCCCTTCCCCCTGCAAATTGCACACTGATCTCTCCTTAGCGGAATTCTATTTCCCCAATTCCCTCCTACTCTATGCCCTCTTCCACGTCCTTGTCCTTTCAGAAAACCCCTTCCCTGAGAGGGAGTTTGTGCCCGGGCAAATGCAGCTGCCAAGATTGCAGCATTTTGCCTCTTATCTTTCAGTTTCTCCTTTTGTTTTTCCTTTCTCTCTACTTCTTCCCTGTTATGGTACACCTTATATGCAATTTCTATTAATTGCGATATTGACATCCCCGACATACCATCTACTTTCTGAAGCTTTCTCCTTATATCTGGTGCTGATTGTCCTACAAATAATGTAGTAAAAGTCATTTTATTTGCTTCGTCCTCGGGATCCAAGTCTGTGCATTTTCGGGCAGTTTCACATAACCGCTCGTAAAATGCAGAGGGATCCTCATTCTTACCCTGTGCGACTTGATATAGTTTTGCAATATTTTTGGGCCTGGGTACTCCATGCTTTACCCCATATAATATTAACTGTTGGTACTGTTTAGTCATTAACCTGCCTGCCCCTGTGTTTTGATCCCAACCCGGTTCCTGGGCCGGCATAAAACGGTCTGGTCCGTCTCTAGCATTTTGGCTTTTATTCTCCTCTTGAGCTTTGTCTAATACCATTCTTTTCTCCTCAGGTGCAAGCAAAGTATTTAAAAGCACCTGTAAATCCTGCCAATCTGGATTATGATTCTCAATTATCATTTTAAAGGATTGATACATCTTCTCTGGATTTTCTCGGTACGACCCGGCAGACTCCTTCCAATTCATTACATCTGTAGTTGAAAAAGGGACCTTCACATACACAGGCATCCCGTCTGGTCCGACTGCTTGACGCAGCGGAGCCTGAATCGCGGGGTTTTGTTGAGCCCGAGTAGCCCGAGTTCTGCCTGCAATCGGGCTACATGCCTCACTTCCCTTCTTTCTGCTATCGACACTATCTTGATCTCTTTCCGGAGAGACCAATAATTGTACATCCTCTTCCTCATCACCCACTTCTAAACATCTTTTCCCAATGCTACAAGCAGAGCAACACCGAGGCATTTTCTCTTTGTTTCCCATCATCATTAACACATTTGAGTCAGAGATCAATAGCTTACATTTTTTTCTAGTTTCATGATCATTTCTCAGAGAGAAGAACAAATCTACATATGGGACCTCATCCCATTTGTTCTGTCTTCTGCAAAACAACGTAAGTTGCAAGATTGTATTATAGTTTAGCGTTCCCATTTCTGGCCATTTTTCCTCATCCTCCAGTTTATACATTGGCCACCACTGAGTACAGTATTCCTTTAATTTTCTCCTTGTTAAAGGATTCCCACCAAACTTACTCCAATGTTTCAGGATGCATCCTAAAGGAGAACAGGAGGATACCCCCACAGATTGTCCTGTTCCCATATTATTACCCTTAAAAGAACGTTCTTACCAATTACGCTTTCGTACACTCCAGTCGTCACTGTCCAAACGTGTACAAAGCTTACCTTTGGTTACCACAACCAATTACCCTTGTATCATACCCTTTATGCAATGTCTCTTAATAATTACTGCGTTGCACCTTTGAGCCGCTTACCTGTTCCGACCAGGGAGAGTGCTCACGGAGTCCCCGAACAAAACGGTCGGTGCGCGCTGGAGTCCGATGAGCAGTGTCTCCCCGCCGGCACTGGCAAGACGATCCGGGCAAGGCTTTACAGTGAGAGTCCCACCTGGGTCGCCAGAACACTGTTGTCTGAAAAGCGGATTCGTTGCCCGATGTGCAATAAGCCAGTAATTACACACTCAGGAGAGACATTTGTTTATTTATTTCAGAGTTGCGCAAGCTTGGGTGCTCGGTGGTTTCCCACAAATCAAGCACACCCCCCCAACTTTTCAAGTAGCATTTATACACACAAATTGCCAGATTTACGACTTTCCCTTTTACACTGATTGGTTAGTGATTTCTTCATTCCCTGGATCCCACCCCTGCTCCTCAAGGTCCTGGTCAATTAACACTGCCCCAGCAGGGACAGTAGGTGTTATCTCCCAAGGCCCTGAGGAAGAAGACATAATCCAGACCCCTTAATCAGCACTGTTTCAACAGTGCGAGGAAGCTTTGCTTCCCAAGGTCCTGGCGCCCAAACAGGCCTTATTTCTCAGCCTTGGCATCCTCCCTTTCGGAGAGTGGGGCACAGGAATGCAGACTGCTTGTAACTCCCTTATCTTTCCAGCCTGCACCAGCTCTGAGGCCCTTTCTTACCGAACTAGGAGCGCGGCCTAAGGCTTCAGCAAATTTAGCTACTCATGCTAAGCAAGTGTGCGGCTACTCAGGCTAAGCAACTTCTATCTAAGATAGAAGTTATCCAAATCTACCTACTTCAAACATTCTTTCTGAGCTTCTCAGAGTTGTCTTGTAACAATTCCCCCCTTTGAGACTTCTGTGATCATTTTCATATTAGTCTCACTCTTTTAAAATCTTTCCCATATTAATTTTGTAAAACACTTGGATATGCATTGAATCACTACATTAACGCATACAAAAACTACTAGCACCATTCCCAAAATTGTTAAACATTTTTTAACCCATGAGCTCACATCAGGGAACCAGGAAGTCAACCATTTCCATGTTTCTTCAAATCCGAAAGAAGTATCATCTTTCTGAACCCCATGTAAGATTTCAGTCTGCTTCCAGATTTCATTTAGATCGGTAGAAATTCTCCCGCTTTGATCCACATATACACAGCAACTAGTATTTATTACTGTACATACTCCTCCCTGAGATGCCAATAACATATCTAGAGCCATCCTGTTTTGGGTACTTATTTTAGCAATTTCTGAAACCTCCTCTTGTAAAGCTGCAGTGGCATCAGAGGTTTTATTCCCTATTTTTTTCAATAACTGCTGAAATATTTACTATTGCTTTTTCAAGTTCACTCACTCCCAATTGTGGAAACAGCCACCTTACGAATGACTGAAACCTAGTAGGTCGATCTATTAAAGGATTACTGACCCTCTTTTGTCTCCTCATGAATGTTCTTAGCCAGGATTTTTGATATTTATTACCCAATTCTTTTCTTATAGTAACATTAGGGATTATTGCCCCTAAAGTACACGTCCCTGACCAATTAGGAGGTAGCACTTTTCGTGCCTTGTTCCCACACAACCAATACCATCCACTACCTTTTGGAACACGCCACCCATTTAGTTCCTTACTTGGCCACTTATAACCTATTTCAGGTATATGAGAGCTATCTTTATAACCTCCTACCTTAATGGCTCCACTGCAGTTGATCGGTTGCTTTCCATAAAGTACAGTTTTCTCCCACCATCTATTACTATTATTACATCTTCGGATACATTGATAATAATCTCCTGTCACACTCTGGACTTCCCATTCCTGTTCGGTTGTTTCATCATATTTCGTTTGATCACTATCATTTCTTATCTGTTTCATAAATTCCATAAAGGAAAAATTAAGAGGCACTCCAATTAGGGGGAAGCCCTTGTTGGAACGTTCAGGGAAGTGGGTACACACCCAGCAATCCCTCTGGTTAACTATCTTCATAGATTTCGTAATTACTTCCAAATGGAGATTGTGACCCCAAAATCCTTCCTGATTCCTTTTAATTGTTTGGCTCAGGCAACCTAGAAAAGCTAACCACCACATTTCTCCCCTGGTTATTAAGGAGAACATCATCTTTACACAGATGCCATAACAACAATATTAACCCTATTCCTAACAAACAGATTAAAGCAATTCTTCCCTGCGTACAATCCAAATTTAAAACCGATTCGCTTCCAATACAACTCATATATCTTTATATATTTTCAGCTTTAAAGGTTGAACTTGTTCAGCTTTCCACGTCTCTCGAGGTACTGCTTTCACTCGGGTGTAGTGGATCCAGGAATCAATTCCCTGCAGTTTCACAGCAGTATTTGTTGTTAGCAGTACAAGATACGGTCCTCTCCACTTTTCTGCCAATGGCTCATCCTTCCAGGTCCGAAGATACACTTGATCTCCCGGCTGGAATGAATGTACAGGTGAATCTAAAAGTACAGGAGATCTTAACTGGATGTACCTACGGAGAGAAGTAAGAACCTTTGCCATAGACAAGAGATAATCACTTAAAATTTGATCGCCCTTAACGTGCATTTGAATTTCATTTCCAGTTAGATTTACAGTGTAAGGTTTACCATACAGTATCTCAAATGGACTAACTTTCTCCCTAACCCTTGGGGTTATTCTGATTCTTAATAATGCCAGAGGTAAAACATCAGTCCATTTCATCTGAGTCTCCTGACACCATTTTCCTACCTGTCTCTTAATTGTTTGATTCATTCTTTCCACTTTTCCACTGGATTGTGGCCTCCAGGGGGTATGTAAGTCCCATTTAATTTGTAGTATTTTTGAGATTTGCTGTACTATTTCTGCTATAAAATGAGGTCCCCTATCTGAAGAAAACCCTTCTGGTACCCCAAATCTTGGTATAATTTCTTTGAATAACATTTTTACTACTTCCCTGGCTTTATTGGTACGACACGGGAAAGCCTCAGGCCATCCTGAAAAGGTGTCAACAATTACCAACAAATATTTATATCCATTACATCTTGGTAATTCAGAAAAATCAATTTGCCAGTAATCCCCAGGCATGAAGGCCCTTTTTACTTCCCCTGGGGGGGGCTTCTTCTGAACCTTGGGATTATTTCTAAGACAGATTTCACATTTTTGTGTAATACCCTTTACAATTATTAGCATACTGACTCCCACAGCAAATCTTTTAACTGTTTCAACCAGTGCCTCGGCTCCCATGTGGGTGCTATCATGTATTTGCTTCATCAGCTTCTTCATTATCGGCAAAGTTACCACACATTGTCCAGTAGATGTCACCTACCATCCTTTGGGAGTTTTTATGCATTTCAGTATTTCTGCTAATTTATTTTCTTTTTCAGTGTATACTGGAATTTCCATTTTTAACATTCTTTCTGGAACTAAGGCTGCCACCGACACGGATAATGCTGCCCTTTTTGCAGCCTCATCGGCCCTTTTGTGCCCTTTAACTATGTCAGTCTGTCCGGACTGGTGCGCTTTGCAATGCGTTACTGCTATTTCTTTGGGTTTATTAACTGCTTTGAGTAGTCTCATAATCTCCTTACTGTATTTTATAGGATTCCCTTGAGAAGATAGCAATCCTCTTTCTTTCCAAATTGCGCCATGGGCATGTATAACCCCAAAGGCGTATTTTGAATCTGTAAACACATTAGTCCGTTTTCCCTCTGATAATTCCAGAGCCCGGGTTAAAGCAATCAGTTCTGCTTTCTGGGCGGATGTATTTGCTGGTAGCGATCTTGCTTCGATTTCTCCTTCCAAAGTGACAACAGCGTATCCAGCCCTTCTTTCTCCCTTTATTATAAAACTGCTCCCATCGGTAAATAATTCCCAGTCCGGATTCTGCAATATCTCTCAAATCTGGACGGCTGGAATATACTCGCTCAATAGTTTGCAGACAGTCATGAGCCAACCTCCCCTCTTCATGAAGTGGTAATAAAGATGCGCCTTACCGGTTTAGCTTCTTGTTTTAATTCCACCTTTACCGGTTCTGCACATCTGGCTTTTCCAGATTTCTCCATTGCCCACACAAAAGGGACTACTGCGTCCATTACTTCAGAGGGAATTTCGCTTGGTCCATCCTCCACCTGTTCGGAATCCAGTGCTTTCTGCAACATATATGCTTGTGCCTTCCAGGCGTTACTTTGTGGAATGTGCACCTTAACTTTGTTTTGATCAAAGGTTATCTGTGCCCCCAGTTTATTCAGTAAATCCCTCCCCATTAGGGGTAATGGGCATTCTGGCATATAGAAGAATTCATGTGTTAACACCCTGTTTCCTATTTCACATTTAATTGGTTGAAAGAAAGGTTTGACCTCTCGCTTTCCCGTGGCCCCAATTACTGGCATAGAGAATTTACTCATTGGTCCCTTACAGCTATTTAGTACTGAATATGTTGCTCCAGTGTCTACTAAAAATTTAACTGTTTTGTTCGCCAGCTTTACTGAAACCAGGGGTTCGGCTGGGGAATCCAATTCCTCAACCCCCGGTCCCCATCAGTCTGAATCCTCTGTACCAATCATGAGCAAATCTGCCTCTGGAACAGATGCAGACTGAGGTTTCCAATGATCTGATTGTCTCTTCGGGCACTCATTTTTCCAGTGCCCCTTCCCCCTGCAAATTGCACACTGATCTCTCCTTAGCGGAATTCTATTTCCCCAATTCCCTCCTACTCTATGCCCTCTTCCACGTCCTTGTCCTTTCAGAAAACCCCTTCCCTGAGAGGGAGTTTGTGCCCGGGCAAATGCAGCTGCCAAGATTGCAGCATTTTGCCTCTTATCTTTCAGTTTCTCCTTTTGTTTTTCCTTTCTCTCTACTTCTTCCCTGTTATGGTACACCTTATATGCAATTTCTATTAATTGCGATATTGACATCCCCGACATACCATCTACTTTCTGAAGCTTTCTCCTTATATCTGGTGCTGATTGTCCTACAAATAATGTAGTAAAAGTCATTTTATTTGCTTCGTCCTCGGGATCCAAGTCTGTCCATTTTCGGGCAGTTTCACATAACCGCTCGTAAAATGCAGAGGGATCCTCATTCTTACCCTGTGCGACTTGATATAGTTTTGCAATATTTTGGGGCCTGGGTACTCCATGCTTTACCCCATATAATATTAACTGTTGGTACTGTTTAGTCATTAACCTGCCTGCCTCTGTGTTTTGATCCCAACCCGGTTCCTGGGCCGGCATAAAACGGTCTGGTCCGTCTCTAGCATTTTGGCTTTTATTCTCCTCTTGAGCTTTGTCTAATACCATTCTTTTCTCCTCAGGTGCAAGCAAAGTATTTAAAAGCACCTGTAAATCCTGCCAATCTGGATTATGATTCTCAATTATCATTTTAAAGGATTGATACATCTTCTCTGGATTTTCTCGGTACGACCCGGCAGACTCCTTCCAATTCATTACATCTGTAGTTGAAAAAGGGACCTTCACATACACAGGCATCCCGTCTGGTCCGACTGCTTGACGCAGCGGAGCCTGAATCGCGGGGTTTTGTTGAGCCCGAGTAGCCCGAGTTCTGCCTGCAATCGGGCTACATGCCTCACTTCCCTTCTTTCTGCTGTCGACACTATCTTGATCTCTTTCCGGAGAGACCAATAATTGTACATCCTCTTCCTCATCACCCACTTCTAAACATCTTTTCCCAATGCTACAAGCAGAGCAACACCGAGGCATTTTCTCTTTGTTTCCCATCATCATTAACACATTTGAGTCAGAGATCAATAGCTTACATTTTTTTCTAGTTTCATGATCATTTCTCAGAGAGAAGAACAAATCTACATATGGGACCTCATCCCATTTGTTCTGTCTTCTGCAAAACAACGTAAGTTGCAAGATTGTATTATAGTTTAGCGTTCCCATTTCTGGCCATTTTTCCTCATCCTCCAGTTTATACATTGGCCACCACTGAGTACAGTATTCCTTTAATTTTCTCCTTGTTAAAGGATTCCCACCAAACTTACTCCAATGTTTCAGGATGCATCCTAAAGGAGAACAGGAGGATACCCCCACAGATTGTCCTGTTCCCATATTATTACCCTTAAAAGAACGTTCTTACCAATTACGCTTTCGTACACTCCAGTCGTCACTGTCCAAACGTGTACAAAGCTTACCTTTGGTTACCACAACCAATTACCCTTGTATCATACCCTTTATGCAATGTCTCTTAATAATTACTGCGTTGCACCTTTGAGCCGCTTACCTGTTCCGACCAGGGAGAGTGCTCACGGAGTCCCCGAACAAAACGGTCGGTGCGCGCTGGAGTCCGATGAGCAGTGTCTCCCCGCCGGCACTGGCAAGACGATCCGGGCAAGGCTTTACAGTAAGAGTCCCACCTGGGTCGCCAGAACACTGTTGTCCGAAAAGCGGATTCGTTGCCCGATGTGCAATGAGCCAATAATTACACACTCAGGAGAGACATTTGTTTATTTATTTCAGAGTTGCGCAAGCCTGGGTGCTCGGTGGTTTCCCACAAATCAAGCACACCCCCCCAACTTTTCAAGTAGCATTTATACACACAAATTGCCAGATTTACAACTTTCCCTTTTACACTGATTGGTTAGTGATTTCTTCATTCCCTGGATCCCACCCCTGCTCCTCAAGGTCCTGGTCAATTAACACTGCCCCAGCCGGGTCAGTAGGTGTTATCTCCCAAGGCCCTGAGGAAGAAGACATAATCCAGACCCCTTAATCAGCACTGTTTCAACAGTGCGAGGAAGCTTTGCTTCCCAAGGTCCTGGCGCCCAAACAGGCCTTATTTCTCAGCCTTGGCATCCTCCCTTTCGGAGAGTGGGGCACAGGAATGCAGACTGCTTGTAACTCCCTTATCTTTCCAGCCTGCACCAGCTCTGAGGCCCTTTCTTACCGAACTAGGAGCGCGGCCTAAGGCTTCAGCAAATTTAGCTACTCATGCTAAGCAAGTGTGCGGCTACTCAGGCTAAGCAACTTCTATCTAAGATAGAAGTTATCCAAATCTACCTACTTCAAACATTCTTTCTGAGCTTCTCAGAGTTGTCTTGTAACAATTCCCCCCTTTGAGACTTCTGTGATCATTTTCATATTAGTCTCACTCTTTTAAAATCTTTCCCATATTAATTTTGTAAAACACTTGGATATGCATTGAATCACTACATTAACGCATACAAAAACTACTAGCACCATTCCCAAAATTGTTAAACATTTTTTAACCCATGAGCTCACATCAGGGAACCAGGAAGTCAACCATTTCCATGTTTCTTCAAATCCGAAAGAAGTATCATCTTTCTGAACCCCATGTAAGATTTCAGTCTGCTTCCAGATTTCATTTAGATCGGTAGAAATTCTCCCGCTTTGATCCACATATACACAGCAACTAGTATTTATTACTGTACATACTCCTCCCTGAGATGCCAATAACATATCTAGAGCCATCCTGTTTTGGGTACTTATTTTAGCAATTTCTGAAACCTCCTCTTGTAAAGCTGCAGTGGCATCAGAGGTTTTATTCCCTATTTTTTTCAATAACTGCTGAAATATTTACTATTGCTTTTTCAAGTTCACTCACTCCCAATTGTGGAAACAGCCACCTTACGAATGACTGAAACCTAGTAGGTCGATCTATTAAAGGATTACTGACCCTCTTTTGTCTCCTCATGAATGTTCTTAGCCAGGATTTTTGATATTTATTACCCAATTCTTTTCTTATAGTAACATTAGGGATTATTGCCCCTAAAGTACACGTCCCTGACCAATTAGGAGGTAGCACTTTTCGTGCCTTGTTCCCACACAACCAATACCATCCACTACCTTTTGGAACACGCCACCCATTTAGTTCCTTACTTGGCCACTTATAACCTATTTCAGGTATATGAGAGCTATCTTTATAACCTCCTACCTTAATGGCTCCACTGCAGTTGATCGGTTGCTTTCCATAAAGTACAGTTTTCTCCCACCATCTATTACTATTATTACATCTTCGGATACATTGATAATAATCTCCTGTCACACTCTGGACTTCCCATTCCTGTTCGGTTGTTTCATCATATTTCGTTTGATCACTATCATTTCTTATCTGTTTCATAAATTCCATAAAGGAAAAATTAAGAGGCACTCCAATTAGGGGGAAGCCCTTGTTGGAACGTTCAGGGAAGTGGGTACACACCCAGCAATCCCTCTGGTTAACTATCTTCATAGATTTCGTAATTACTTCCAAATGGAGATTGTGACCCCAAAATCCTTCCTGATTCCTTTTAATTGTTTGGCTCAGGCAACCTAGAAAAGCTAACCACCACATTTCTCCCCTGGTTATTAAGGAGAACATCATCTTTACACAGATGCCATAACAACAATATTAACCCTATTCCTAACAAACAGATTAAAGCAATTCTTCCCTGCGTACAATCCAAATTTAAAACCGATTCGCTTCCAATACAACTCATATGTCTTTATATATTTTCAGCTTTAAAGGTTGAACTTGTTCAGCTTTCCACGTCTCTCGAGGTACTGCTTTCACTCGGGTGTAGTGGATCCAGGAATCAATTCCCTGCAGTTTCACAGCAGTATTTGTTGTTAGCAGTACAAGATACGGTCCTCTCCACTTTTCTGCCAATGGCTCATCCTTCCAGGTCCGAAGATACACTTGATCTCCCGGCTGGAATGAATGTACAGGTGAATCTAAAAGTACAGGAGATCTTAACTGGATGTACCTACGGAGAGAAGTAAGAACCTTTGCCATAGACAAGAGATAATCACTTAAAATTTGATCGCCCTTAACGTGCATTTGAATTTCATTTCCAGTTAGATTTACAGTGTAAGGTTTACCATACAGTATCTCAAATGGACTAACTTTCTCCCTAACCCTTGGGGTTATTCTGATTCTTAATAATGCCAGAGGTAAAACATCAGTCCATTTCATCTGAGTCTCCTGACACCATTTTCCTACCTGTCTCTTAATTGTTTGATTCATTCTTTCCACTTTTCCACTGGATTGTGGCCTCCAGGGGGTATGTAAGTCCCATTTAATTTGTAGTATTTTTGAGATTTGCTGTACTATTTCTGCTATAAAATGAGGTCCCCTATCTGAAGAAAACCCTTCTGGTACCCCAAATCTTGGTATAATTTCTTTGAATAACATTTTTACTACTTCCCTGGCTTTATTGGTACGACACGGGAAAGCCTCAGGCCATCCTGAAAAGGTGTCAACAATTACCAACAAATATTTATATCCATTACATCTTGGTAATTCAGAAAAATCAATTTGCCAGTAATCCCCAGGCATGAAGGCCCTTTTTACTTCCCCTGGGGGGGGCTTCTTCTGAACCTTGGGATTATTTCTAAGACAGATTTCACATTTTTGTGTAATACCCTTTACAATTATTAGCATACTGACTCCCACAGCAAATCTTTTAACTGTTTCAACCAGTGCCTCGGCTCCCATGTGGGTGCTATCATGTATTTGCTTCATCAGCTTCTTCATTATCGGCAAAGTTACCACACATTGTCCAGTAGATGTCACCTACCATCCTTTGGGAGTTTTTATGCATTTCAGTATTTCTGCTAATTTATTTTCTTTTTCAGTGTATACTGGAATTTCCATTTTTAACATTCTTTCTGGAACTAAGGCTGCCACCGACACGGATAATGCTGCCCTTTTTGCAGCCTCATCGGCCCTTTTGTGCCCTTTAACTATGTCAGTCTGTCCGGACTGGTGCGCTTTGCAATGCGTTACTGCTATTTCTTTGGGTTTATTAACTGCTTTGAGTAGTCTCATAATCTCCTTACTGTATTTTATAGGATTCCCTTGAGAAGATAGCAATCCTCTTTCTTTCCAAATTGCGCCATGGGCATGTATAACCCCAAAGGCGTATTTTGAATCTGTAAACACATTAGTCCGTTTTCCCTCTGATAATTCCAGAGCCCGGGTTAAAGCAATCAGTTCTGCTTTCTGGGCGGATGTATTTGCTGGTAGCGATCTTGCTTCGATTTCTCCTTCCAAAGTGACAACAGCGTATCCAGCCCTTCTTTCTCCCTTTATTATAAAACTGCTCCCATCGGTAAATAATTCCCAGTCCGGATTCTGCAATATCTCTCAAATCTGGACGGCTGGAATATACTCGCTCAATAGTTTGCAGACAGTCATGAGCCAACCTCCCCTCTTCATGAAGTGGTAATAAAGATGCGCCTTACCGGTTTAGCTTCTTGTTTTAATTCCACCTTTACCGGTTCTGCACATCTGGCTTTTCCAGATTTCTCCATTGCCCACACAAAAGGGACTACTGCGTCCATTACTTCAGAGGGAATTTCGCTTGGTCCATCCTCCACCTGTTCGGAATCCAGTGCTTTCTGCAACATATATGCTTGTGCCTTCCAGGCGTTACTTTGTGGAATGTGCACCTTAACTTTGTTTTGATCAAAGGTTATCTGTGCCCCCAGTTTATTCAGTAAATCCCTCCCCATTAGGGGTAATGGGCATTCTGGCATATAGAAGAATTCAGGTGTTAACACCCTGTTTCCTATTTCACATTTAATTGGTTGAAAGAAAGGTTTGACCTCTCGCTTTCCCGTGGCCCCAATTACTGGCATAGAGAATTTACTCATTGGTCCCTTACAGCTATTTAGTACTGAATATGTTGCTCCAGTGTCTACTAAAAATTTAACTGTTTTGTTCCCCAGCTTTACTGAAACCAGGGGTTCGGCTGGGGAATCCAATTCCTCAACCCCCGGTCCCCATCAGTCTGAATCCTCTGTACCAATCATGAGCAAATCTGCCTCTGGAACAGATGCAGACTGAGGTTTCCAATGATCTGATTGTCTCTTCGGGCACTCATTTTTCCAGTGCCCCTTCCCCCTGCAAATTGCACACTGATCTCTCCTTAGCGGAATTCTATTTCCCCAATTCCCTCCTACTCTATGCCCTCTTCCACGTCCTTGTCCTTTCAGAAAACCCCTTCCCTGAGAGGGAGTTTGTGCCCGGGCAAATGCAGCTGCCAAGATTGCAGCATTTTGCCTCTTATCTTTCAGTTTCTCCTTTTGTTTTTCCTTTCTCTCTACTTCTTCCCTGTTATGGTACACCTTATATGCAATTTCTATTAATTGCGATATTGACATCCCCGACATACCATCTACTTTCTGAAGCTTTCTCCTTATATCTGGTGCTGATTGTCCTACAAATAATGTAGTAAAAGTCATTTTATTTGCTTCGTCCTCGGGATCCAAGTCTGTGCATTTTCGGGCAGTTTCACATAACCGCTCGTAAAATGCAGAGGGATCCTCATTCTTACCCTGTGCGACTTGATATAGTTTTGCAATATTTTGGGGCCTGGGTACTCCATGCTTTACCCCATATAATATTAACTGTTGGTACTGTTTAGTCATTAACCTGCCTGCCTCTGTGTTTTGATCCCAACCCGGTTCCTGGGCCGGCATAAAACGGTCTGGTCCGTCTCTAGCATTTTGGCTTTTATTCTCCTCTTGAGCTTTGTCTAATACCATTCTTTTCTCCTCAGGTGCAAGCAAAGTATTTAAAAGCACCTGTAAATCCTGCCAATCTGGATTATGATTCTCAATTATCATTTTAAAGGATTGATACATCTTCTCTGGATTTTCTCGGTACGACCCGGCAGACTCCTTCCAATTCATTACATCTGTAGTTGAAAAAGGGACCTTCACATACACAGGCATCCCGTCTGGTCCGACTGCTTGACGCAGCGGAGCCTGAATCGCGGGGTTTTGTTGAGCCCGAGTAGCCCGAGTTCTGCCTGCAATCGGGCTACATGCCTCACTTCCCTTCTTTCTGCTGTCGACACTATCTTGATCTCTTTCCGGAGAGACCAATAATTGTACATCCTCTTCCTCATCACCCACTTCTAAACATCTTTTCCCAATGCTACAAGCAGAGCAACACCGAGGCATTTTCTCTTTGTTTCCCATCATCATTAACACATTTGAGTCAGAGATCAATAGCTTACATTTTTTTCTAGTTTCATGATCATTTCTCAGAGAGAAGAACAAATCTACATATGGGACCTCATCCCATTTGTTCTGTCTTCTGCAAAACAACGTAAGTTGCAAGATTGTATTATAGTTTAGCGTTCCCATTTCTGGCCATTTTTCCTCATCCTCCAGTTTATACATTGGCCACCACTGAGTACAGTATTCCTTTAATTTTCTCCTTGTTAAAGGATTCCCACCAAACTTACTCCAATGTTTCAGGATGCATCCTAAAGGAGAACAGGAGGATACCCCCACAGATTGTCCTGTTCCCATATTATTACCCTTAAAAGAACGTTCTTACCAATTACGCTTTCGTACACTCCAGTCGTCACTGTCCAAACGTGTACAAAGCTTACCTTTGGTTACCACAACCAATTACCCTTGTATCATACCCTTTATGCAATGTCTCTTAATAATTACTGCGTTGCACCTTTGAGCCGCTTACCTGTTCCGACCAGGGAGAGTGCTCACGGAGTCCCCGAACAAAACGGTCGGTGCGCGCTGGAGTCCGATGAGCAGTGTCTCCCCGCCGGCACTGGCAAGACGATCCGGGCAAGGCTTTACAGTGAGAGTCCCACCTGGGTCGCCAGAACACTGTTGTCCGAAAAGCGGATTCGTTGCCCGATGTGCAATGAGCCAATAATTACACACTCAGGAGAGACATTTGTTTATTTATTTCAGAGTTGCGCAAGCCTGGGTGCTCGGTGGTTTCCCACAAATCAAGCACACCCCCCCAACTTTTCAAGTAGCATTTATACACACAAATTGCCAGATTTACGACTTTCCCTTTTACACTGATTGGTTAGTGATTTCTTCATTCCCTGGATCCCACCCCTGCTCCTCAAGGTCCTGGTCAATTAACACTGCCCCAGCCGGGTCAGTAGGTGTTATCTCCCAAGGCCCTGAGGAAGAAGACATAATCCAGACCCCTTAATCAGCACTGTTTCAACAGTGCGAGGAAGCTTTGCTTCCCAAGGTCCTGGCGCCCAAACAGGCCTTATTTCTCAGCCTTGGCATCCTCCCTTTCGGAGAGTGGGGCACAGGAATGCAGACTGCTTGTAACTCCCTTATCTTTCCAGCCTGCACCAGCTCTGAGGCCCTTTCTTACCGAACTAGGAGCGCGGCCTAAGGCTTCAGCAAATTTAGCTACTCATGCTAAGCAAGTGTGCGGCTACTCAGGCTAAGCAACTTCTATCTAAGATAGAAGTTATCCAAATCTACCTACTTCAAACATTCTTTCTGAGCTTCTCAGAGTTGTCTTGTAACAATTCCCCCCTTTGAGACTTCTGTGATCATTTTCATATTAGTCTCACTCTTTTAAAATCTTTCCCATATTAATTTTGTAAAACACTTGGATATGCATTGAATCACTACATTAACGCATACAAAAACTACTAGCACCATTCCCAAAATTGTTAAACATTTTTTAACCCATGAGCTCACATCAGGGAACCAGGAAGTCAACCATTTCCATGTTTCTTCAAATCCGAAAGAAGTATCATCTTTCTGAACCCCATGTAAGATTTCAGTCTGCTTCCAGATTTCATTTAGATCGGTAGAAATTCTCCCGCTTTGATCCACATATACACAGCAACTAGTATTTATTACTGTACATACTCCTCCCTGAGATGCCAATAACATATCTAGAGCCATCCTGTTTTGGGTACTTATTTTAGCAATTTCTGAAACCTCCTCTTGTAAAGCTGCAGTGGCATCAGAGGTTTTATTCCCTATTTTTTTCAATAACTGCTGAAATATTTACTATTGCTTTTTCAAGTTCACTCACTCCCAATTGTGGAAACAGCCACCTTACGAATGACTGAAACCTAGTAGGTCGATCTATTAAAGGATTACTGACCCTCTTTTGTCTCCTCATGAATGTTCTTAGCCAGGATTTTTGATATTTATTACCCAATTCTTTTCTTATAGTAACATTAGGGATTATTGCCCCTAAAGTACACGTCCCTGACCAATTAGGAGGTAGCACTTTTCGTGCCTTGTTCCCACACAACCAATACCATCCACTACCTTTTGGAACACGCCACCCATTTAGTTCCTTACTTGGCCACTTATAACCTATTTCAGGTATATGAGAGCTATCTTTATAACCTCCTACCTTAATGGCTCCACTGCAGTTGATCGGTTGCTTTCCATAAAGTACAGTTTTCTCCCACCATCTATTACTATTATTACATCTTCGGATACATTGATAATAATCTCCTGTCACACTCTGGACTTCCCATTCCTGTTCGGTTGTTTCATCATATTTCGTTTGATCACTATCATTTCTTATCTGTTTCATAAATTCCATAAAGGAAAAATTAAGAGGCACTCCAATTAGGGGGAAGCCCTTGTTGGAACGTTCAGGGAAGTGGGTACACACCCAGCAATCCCTCTGGTTAACTATCTTCATAGATTTCGTAATTACTTCCAAATGGAGATTGTGACCCCAAAATCCTTCCTGATTCCTTTTAATTGTTTGGCTCAGGCAACCTAGAAAAGCTAACCACCACATTTCTCCCCTGGTTATTAAGGAGAACATCATCTTTACACAGATGCCATAACAACAATATTAACCCTATTCCTAACAAACAGATTAAAGCAATTCTTCCCTGCGTACAATCCAAATTTAAAACCGATTCGCTTCCAATACAACTCATATGTCTTTATATATTTTCAGCTTTAAAGGTTGAACTTGTTCAGCTTTCCACGTCTCTCGAGGTACTGCTTTCACTCGGGTGTAGTGGATCCAGGAATCAATTCCCTGCAGTTTCACAGCAGTATTTGTTGTTAGCAGTACAAGATACGGTCCTCTCCACTTTTCTGCCAATGGCTCATCCTTCCAGGTCCGAAGATACACTTGATCTCCCGGCTGGAATGAATGTACAGGTGAATCTAAAAGTACAGGAGATCTTAACTGGATGTACCTACGGAGAGAAGTAAGAACCTTTGCCATAGACAAGAGATAATCACTTAAAATTTGATCGCCCTTAACGTGCATTTGAATTTCATTTCCAGTTAGATTTACAGTGTAAGGTTTACCATACAGTATCTCAAATGGACTAACTTTCTCCCTAACCCTTGGGGTTATTCTGATTCTTAATAATGCCAGAGGTAAAACATCAGTCCATTTCATCTGAGTCTCCTGACACCATTTTCCTACCTGTCTCTTAATTGTTTGATTCATTCTTTCCACTTTTCCACTGGATTGTGGCCTCCAGGGGGTATGTAAGTCCCATTTAATTTGTAGTATTTTTGAGATTTGCTGTACTATTTCTGCTATAAAATGAGGTCCCCTATCTGAAGAAAACCCTTCTGGTACCCCAAATCTTGGTATAATTTCTTTGAATAACATTTTTACTACTTCCCTGGCTTTATTGGTACGACACGGGAAAGCCTCAGGCCATCCTGAAAAGGTGTCAACAATTACCAACAAATATTTATATCCATTACATCTTGGTAATTCAGAAAAATCAATTTGCCAGTAATCCCCAGGCATGAAGGCCCTTTTTACTTCCCCTGGGGGGGGCTTCTTCTGAACCTTGGGATTATTTCTAAGACAGATTTCACATTTTTGTGTAATACCCTTTACAATTATTAGCATACTGACTCCCACAGCAAATCTTTTAACTGTTTCAACCAGTGCCTCGGCTCCCATGTGGGTGCTATCATGTATTTGCTTCATCAGCTTCTTCATTATCGGCAAAGTTACCACACATTGTCCAGTAGATGTCACCTACCATCCTTTGGGAGTTTTTATGCATTTCAGTATTTCTGCTAATTTATTTTCTTTTTCAGTGTATACTGGAATTTCCATTTTTAACATTCTTTCTGGAACTAAGGCTGCCACCGACACGGATAATGCTGCCCTTTTTGCAGCCTCATCGGCCCTTTTGTGCCCTTTAACTATGTCAGTCTGTCCGGACTGGTGCGCTTTGCAATGCGTTACTGCTATTTCTTTGGGTTTATTAACTGCTTTGAGTAGTCTCATAATCTCCTTACTGTATTTTATAGGATTCCCTTGAGAAGATAGCAATCCTCTTTCTTTCCAAATTGCGCCATGGGCATGTATAACCCCAAAGGCGTATTTTGAATCTGTAAACACATTAGTCCGTTTTCCCTCTGATAATTCCAGAGCCCGGGTTAAAGCAATCAGTTCTGCTTTCTGGGCGGATGTATTTGCTGGTAGCGATCTTGCTTCGATTTCTCCTTCCAAAGTGACAACAGCGTATCCAGCCCTTCTTTCTCCCTTTATTATAAAACTGCTCCCATCGGTAAATAATTCCCAGTCCGGATTCTGCAATATCTCTCAAATCTGGACGGCTGGAATATACTCGCTCAATAGTTTGCAGACAGTCATGAGCCAACCTCCCCTCTTCATGAAGTGGTAATAAAGATGCGCCTTACCGGTTTAGCTTCTTGTTTTAATTCCACCTTTACCGGTTCTGCACATCTGGCTTTTCCAGATTTCTCCATTGCCCACACAAAAGGGACTACTGCGTCCATTACTTCAGAGGGAATTTCGCTTGGTCCATCCTCCACCTGTTCGGAATCCAGTGCTTTCTGCAACATATATGCTTGTGCCTTCCAGGCGTTACTTTGTGGAATGTGCACCTTAACTTTGTTTTGATCAAAGGTTATCTGTGCCCCCAGTTTATTCAGTAAATCCCTCCCCATTAGGGGTAATGGGCATTCTGGCATATAGAAGAATTCAGGTGTTAACACCCTGTTTCCTATTTCACATTTAATTGGTTGAAAGAAAGGTTTGACCTCTCGCTTTCCCGTGGCCCCAATTACTGGCATAGAGAATTTACTCATTGGTCCCTTACAGCTATTTAGTACTGAATATGTTGCTCCAGTGTCTACTAAAAATTTAACTGTTTTGTTCCCCAGCTTTACTGAAACCAGGGGTTCGGCTGGGGAATCCAATTCCTCAACCCCCGGTCCCCATCAGTCTGAATCCTCTGTACCAATCATGAGCAAATCTGCCTCTGGAACAGATGCAGACTGAGGTTTCCAATGATCTGATTGTCTCTTCGGGCACTCATTTTTCCAGTGCCCCTTCCCCCTGCAAATTGCACACTGATCTCTCCTTAGCGGAATTCTATTTCCCCAATTCCCTCCTACTCTATGCCCTCTTCCACGTCCTTGTCCTTTCAGAAAACCCCTTCCCTGAGAGGGAGTTTGTGCCCGGGCAAATGCAGCTGCCAAGATTGCAGCATTTTGCCTCTTATCTTTCAGTTTCTCCTTTTGTTTTTCCTTTCTCTCTACTTCTTCCCTGTTATGGTACACCTTATATGCAATTTCTATTAATTGCGATATTGACATCCCCGACATACCATCTACTTTCTGAAGCTTTCTCCTTATATCTGGTGCTGATTGTCCTACAAATAATGTAGTAAAAGTCATTTTATTTGCTTCGTCCTCGGGATCCAAGTCTGTCCATTTTCGGGCAGTTTCACATAACCGCTCGTAAAATGCAGAGGGATCCTCATTCTTACCCTGTGCGACTTGATATAGTTTTGCAATATTTTGGGGCCTGGGTACTCCATGCTTTACCCCATATAATATTAACTGTTGGTACTGTTTAGTCATTAACCTGCCTGCCTCTGTGTTTTGATCCCAACCCGGTTCCTGGGCCGGCATAAAACGGTCTGGTCCGTCTCTAGCATTTTGGCTTTTATTCTCCTCTTGAGCTTTGTCTAATACCATTCTTTTCTCCTCAGGTGCAAGCAAAGTATTTAAAAGCACCTGTAAATCCTGCCAATCTGGATTATGATTCTCAATTATCATTTTAAAGGATTGATACATCTTCTCTGGATTTTCTCGGTACGACCCGGCAGACTCCTTCCAATTCATTACATCTGTAGTTGAAAAAGGGACCTTCACATACACAGGCATCCCGTCTGGTCCGACTGCTTGACGCAGCGGAGCCTGAATCGCGGGGTTTTGTTGAGCCCGAGTAGCCCGAGTTCTGCCTGCAATCGGGCTACATGCCTCACTTCCCTTCTTTCTGCTGTCGACACTATCTTGATCTCTTTCCGGAGAGACCAATAATTGTACATCCTCTTCCTCATCACCCACTTCTAAACATCTTTTCCCAATGCTACAAGCAGAGCAACACCGAGGCATTTTCTCTTTGTTTCCCATCATCATTAACACATTTGAGTCAGAGATCAATAGCTTACATTTTTTTCTAGTTTCATGATCATTTCTCAGAGAGAAGAACAAATCTACATATGGGACCTCATCCCATTTGTTCTGTCTTCTGCAAAACAACGTAAGTTGCAAGATTGTATTATAGTTTAGCGTTCCCATTTCTGGCCATTTTTCCTCATCCTCCAGTTTATACATTGGCCACCACTGAGTACAGTATTCCTTTAATTTTCTCCTTGTTAAAGGATTCCCACCAAACTTACTCCAATGTTTCAGGATGCATCCTAAAGGAGAACAGGAGGATACCCCCACAGATTGTCCTGTTCCCATATTATTACCCTTAAAAGAACGTTCTTACCAATTACGCTTTCGTACACTCCAGTCGTCACTGTCCAAACGTGTACAAAGCTTACCTTTGGTTACCACAACCAATTACCCTTGTATCATACCCTTTATGCAATGTCTCTTAATAATTACTGCGTTGCACCTTTGAGCCGCTTACCTGTTCCGACCAGGGAGAGTGCTCACGGAGTCCCCGAACAAAACGGTCGGTGCGCGCTGGAGTCCGATGAGCAGTGTCTCCCCGCCGGCACTGGCAAGACGATCCGGGCAAGGCTTTACAGTGAGAGTCCCACCTGGGTCGCCAGAACACTGTTGTCCGAAAAGCGGATTCGTTGCCCGATGTGCAATGAGCCAATAATTACACACTCAGGAGAGACATTTGTTTATTTATTTCAGAGTTGCGCAAGCCTGGGTGCTCGGTGGTTTCCCACAAATCAAGCACACCCCCCCAACTTTTCAAGTAGCATTTATACACACAAATTGCCAGATTTACGACTTTCCCTTTTACACTGATTGGTTAGTGATTTCTTCATTCCCTGGATCCCACCCCTGCTCCTCAAGGTCCTGGTCAATTAACACTGCCCCAGCCGGGTCAGTAGGTGTTATCTCCCAAGGCCCTGAGGAAGAAGACATAATCCAGACCCCTTAATCAGCACTGTTTCAACAGTGCGAGGAAGCTTTGCTTCCCAAGGTCCTGGCGCCCAAACAGGCCTTATTTCTCAGCCTTGGCATCCTCCCTTTCGGAGAGTGGGGCACAGGAATGCAGACTGCTTGTAACTCCCTTATCTTTCCAGCCTGCACCAGCTCTGAGGCCCTTTCTTACCGAACTAGGAGCGCGGCCTAAGGCTTCAGCAAATTTAGCTACTCATGCTAAGCAAGTGTGCGGCTACTCAGGCTAAGCAACTTCTATCTAAGATAGAAGTTATCCAAATCTACCTACTTCAAACATTCTTTCTGAGCTTCTCAGAGTTGTCTTGTAACAATTCCCCCCTTTGAGACTTCTGTGATCATTTTCATATTAGTCTCACTCTTTTAAAATCTTTCCCATATTAATTTTGTAAAACACTTGGATATGCATTGAATCACTACATTAACGCATACAAAAACTACTAGCACCATTCCCAAAATTGTTAAACATTTTTTAACCCATGAGCTCACATCAGGGAACCAGGAAGTCAACCATTTCCATGTTTCTTCAAATCCGAAAGAAGTATCATCTTTCTGAACCCCATGTAAGATTTCAGTCTGCTTCCAGATTTCATTTAGATCGGTAGAAATTCTCCCGCTTTGATCCACATATACACAGCAACTAGTATTTATTACTGTACATACTCCTCCCTGAGATGCCAATAACATATCTAGAGCCATCCTGTTTTGGGTACTTATTTTAGCAATTTCTGAAACCTCCTCTTGTAAAGCTGCAGTGGCATCAGAGGTTTTATTCCCTATTTTTTTCAATAACTGCTGAAATATTTACTATTGCTTTTTCAAGTTCACTCACTCCCAATTGTGGAAACAGCCACCTTACGAATGACTGAAACCTAGTAGGTCGATCTATTAAAGGATTACTGACCCTCTTTTGTCTCCTCATGAATGTTCTTAGCCAGGATTTTTGATATTTATTACCCAATTCTTTTCTTATAGTAACATTAGGGATTATTGCCCCTAAAGTACACGTCCCTGACCAATTAGGAGGTAGCACTTTTCGTGCCTTGTTCCCACACAACCAATACCATCCACTACCTTTTGGAACACGCCACCCATTTAGTTCCTTACTTGGCCACTTATAACCTATTTCAGGTATATGAGAGCTATCTTTATAACCTCCTACCTTAATGGCTCCACTGCAGTTGATCGGTTGCTTTCCATAAAGTACAGTTTTCTCCCACCATCTATTACTATTATTACATCTTCGGATACATTGATAATAATCTCCTGTCACACTCTGGACTTCCCATTCCTGTTCGGTTGTTTCATCATATTTCGTTTGATCACTATCATTTCTTATCTGTTTCATAAATTCCATAAAGGAAAAATTAAGAGGCACTCCAATTAGGGGGAAGCCCTTGTTGGAACGTTCAGGGAAGTGGGTACACACCCAGCAATCCCTCTGGTTAACTATCTTCATAGATTTCGTAATTACTTCCAAATGGAGATTGTGACCCCAAAATCCTTCCTGATTCCTTTTAATTGTTTGGCTCAGGCAACCTAGAAAAGCTAACCACCACATTTCTCCCCTGGTTATTAAGGAGAACATCATCTTTACACAGATGCCATAACAACAATATTAACCCTATTCCTAACAAACAGATTAAAGCAATTCTTCCCTGCGTACAATCCAAATTTAAAACCGATTCGCTTCCAATACAACTCATATGTCTTTATATATTTTCAGCTTTAAAGGTTGAACTTGTTCAGCTTTCCACGTCTCTCGAGGTACTGCTTTCACTCGGGTGTAGTGGATCCAGGAATCAATTCCCTGCAGTTTCACAGCAGTATTTGTTGTTAGCAGTACAAGATACGGTCCTCTCCACTTTTCTGCCAATGGCTCATCCTTCCAGGTCCGAAGATACACTTGATCTCCCGGCTGGAATGAATGTACAGGTGAATCTAAAAGTACAGGAGATCTTAACTGGATGTACCTACGGAGAGAAGTAAGAACCTTTGCCATAGACAAGAGATAATCACTTAAAATTTGATCGCCCTTAACGTGCATTTGAATTTCATTTCCAGTTAGATTTACAGTGTAAGGTTTACCATACAGTATCTCAAATGGACTAACTTTCTCCCTAACCCTTGGGGTTATTCTGATTCTTAATAATGCCAGAGGTAAAACATCAGTCCATTTCATCTGAGTCTCCTGACACCATTTTCCTACCTGTCTCTTAATTGTTTGATTCATTCTTTCCACTTTTCCACTGGATTGTGGCCTCCAGGGGGTATGTAAGTCCCATTTAATTTGTAGTATTTTTGAGATTTGCTGTACTATTTCTGCTATAAAATGAGGTCCCCTATCTGAAGAAAACCCTTCTGGTACCCCAAATCTTGGTATAATTTCTTTGAATAACATTTTTACTACTTCCCTGGCTTTATTGGTACGACACGGGAAAGCCTCAGGCCATCCTGAAAAGGTGTCAACAATTACCAACAAATATTTATATCCATTACATCTTGGTAATTCAGAAAAATCAATTTGCCAGTAATCCCCAGGCATGAAGGCCCTTTTTACTTCCCCTGGGGGGGGCTTCTTCTGAACCTTGGGATTATTTCTAAGACAGATTTCACATTTTTGTGTAATACCCTTTACAATTATTAGCATACTGACTCCCACAGCAAATCTTTTAACTGTTTCAACCAGTGCCTCGGCTCCCATGTGGGTGCTATCATGTATTTGCTTCATCAGCTTCTTCATTATCGGCAAAGTTACCACACATTGTCCAGTAGATGTCACCTACCATCCTTTGGGAGTTTTTATGCATTTCAGTATTTCTGCTAATTTATTTTCTTTTTCAGTGTATACTGGAATTTCCATTTTTAACATTCTTTCTGGAACTAAGGCTGCCACCGACACGGATAATGCTGCCCTTTTTGCAGCCTCATCGGCCCTTTTGTGCCCTTTAACTATGTCAGTCTGTCCGGACTGGTGCGCTTTGCAATGCGTTACTGCTATTTCTTTGGGTTTATTAACTGCTTTGAGTAGTCTCATAATCTCCTTACTGTATTTTATAGGATTCCCTTGAGAAGATAGCAATCCTCTTTCTTTCCAAATTGCGCCATGGGCATGTATAACCCCAAAGGCGTATTTTGAATCTGTAAACACATTAGTCCGTTTTCCCTCTGATAATTCCAGAGCCCGGGTTAAAGCAATCAGTTCTGCTTTCTGGGCGGATGTATTTGCTGGTAGCGATCTTGCTTCGATTTCTCCTTCCAAAGTGACAACAGCGTATCCAGCCCTTCTTTCTCCCTTTATTATAAAACTGCTCCCATCGGTAAATAATTCCCAGTCCGGATTCTGCAATATCTCTCAAATCTGGACGGCTGGAATATACTCGCTCAATAGTTTGCAGACAGTCATGAGCCAACCTCCCCTCTTCATGAAGTGGTAATAAAGATGCGCCTTACCGGTTTAGCTTCTTGTTTTAATTCCACCTTTACCGGTTCTGCACATCTGGCTTTTCCAGATTTCTCCATTGCCCACACAAAAGGGACTACTGCGTCCATTACTTCAGAGGGAATTTCGCTTGGTCCATCCTCCACCTGTTCGGAATCCAGTGCTTTCTGCAACATATATGCTTGTGCCTTCCAGGCGTTACTTTGTGGAATGTGCACCTTAACTTTGTTTTGATCAAAGGTTATCTGTGCCCCCAGTTTATTCAGTAAATCCCTCCCCATTAGGGGTAATGGGCATTCTGGCATATAGAAGAATTCAGGTGTTAACACCCTGTTTCCTATTTCACATTTAATTGGTTGAAAGAAAGGTTTGACCTCTCGCTTTCCCGTGGCCCCAATTACTGGCATAGAGAATTTACTCATTGGTCCCTTACAGCTATTTAGTACTGAATATGTTGCTCCAGTGTCTACTAAAAATTTAACTGTTTTGTTCCCCAGCTTTACTGAAACCAGGGGTTCGGCTGGGGAATCCAATTCCTCAACCCCCGGTCCCCATCAGTCTGAATCCTCTGTACCAATCATGAGCAAATCTGCCTCTGGAACAGATGCAGACTGAGGTTTCCAATGATCTGATTGTCTCTTCGGGCACTCATTTTTCCAGTGCCCCTTCCCCCTGCAAATTGCACACTGATCTCTCCTTAGCGGAATTCTATTTCCCCAATTCCCTCCTACTCTATGCCCTCTTCCACGTCCTTGTCCTTTCAGAAAACCCCTTCCCTGAGAGGGAGTTTGTGCCCGGGCAAATGCAGCTGCCAAGATTGCAGCATTTTGCCTCTTATCTTTCAGTTTCTCCTTTTGTTTTTCCTTTCTCTCTACTTCTTCCCTGTTATGGTACACCTTATATGCAATTTCTATTAATTGCGATATTGACATCCCCGACATACCATCTACTTTCTGAAGCTTTCTCCTTATATCTGGTGCTGATTGTCCTACAAATAATGTAGTAAAAGTCATTTTATTTGCTTCGTCCTCGGGATCCAAGTCTGTCCATTTTCGGGCAGTTTCACATAACCGCTCGTAAAATGCAGAGGGATCCTCATTCTTACCCTGTGCGACTTGATATAGTTTTGCAATATTTTGGGGCCTGGGTACTCCATGCTTTACCCCATATAATATTAACTGTTGGTACTGTTTAGTCATTAACCTGCCTGCCTCTGTGTTTTGATCCC